>NW_028225615.1:0-255731 GCF_052327205.1 Somniosus microcephalus | reverse complement strand
GAATCAGAAGAAGCAGAATAAGGAGAAGGAGAAGGTGAAGTCAGGAGGGTGAATCAGGAGAAGCAGAAGAAGGAGAAGGAGAAGGTGAAGTCTGGAGGGTGAATCAGAAGACGCAGAAGAAGGAGAAGGAGAAGGTGAAGACTGGAGGGGTGAATCAGAAGAAGTTGATGAAGGAGAAGGAGAAGGTGAGGTCTGGAGGTGAATCAGAAGAAGCAAAAGAAGGAGAAGAAGAAGGTGAAGTCTGAAGGGTGAATCAGAAGAAGCAGAAGAAGGAGAAGGAGAAGGTGAAGACTGGAGGGTGAATCAGAAGAAGTAGAAGAAGGAGAAGGAGAAGGTGAAGTCTGGAGGTGAATCAGAAGAAGTAGAAGAAGGAGAAGGAGAAGGTGAAGTCTGGAGAGTGAATCAGAAGAAGCAGAAGAAGGAGAAGGAGAAGGTGAAGTCTGGAGGGTGAATCAGAAGAAGCAGAAGAAGGAGAAGGAGAAGGTGAAGTCTGGAGGGTGAATCAAAAGAATCAGAAGAAGGAGAAGGAGAAGGTGAAGTCTGGAGGGTGAATCAGAAGAAGCAGAAGAAGGAGAAGGCGAAGGTGAAGTCAGGAGGGTGAAGCAGAAGAAGCAGAAGAAGGAGAAGGAGAAGGTGAAGTCTGGAGGGTGAATCAGAAGAAGAAGAAGAAGGAGAAGGAGAAGGTGAAGTCAGGAGGGTGAAGCAGAAGAAGCAGAAGAAGGAGAAGGAGAAGGTGAAGTCTGGAGGGTGAAGCAGAAGAAGCAGAAGAAGGAGAAGGAGAAGGTGAAGTCTGGAGGGTGAAGCAGAAGAAGCAGAAGGAGGAGAAGGAGAAGGTGAAGTCAGGAGGGTGAATCATAAGTAGTAGAAGAAGGAGAAGGAGAAGGTGAAATCTGGAGGGTGAATCAGAAGAAGTAGAAGAAGGAGAAGGAGAAAGTGAAGTCTGGAGGGTGAATCAGAAGAAGTAGAAGAAGGAGAAGGAGAAGGTGAAGTCTGGAGGGTGAATCAGAAGAAGCAGAAGAAGGAGAAGGAGAAGGTGAAGTCTGGAGGAAAAGCAGAAGAAGTAGAAGAAGGAGAAGGAGAAGGTGAAGTCTGGAGTGTGAATCAGAAGAAGTAGAAGAAGGAGAAGGAGAAGGTGAAGTCTGGAGGGTGAATCAGAAGAAGTAGAAGAAGGAGAAGGAGAAGGTGAAGTCTGGAGGGTGAATCAGAAGAAGCAGAAGAAGGAGAAGGAGAAGGTGAAGTCTGGAGGATGAATCAGAAGAAGTAGAAGAAGGAGAAGGAGAAGGTGTAGTCTGGAGGGTGAATCAGAAGAAGTAGACGAAGGAGAAGGAGAAGGTGAAGTCTGGAGGGTGAATCAGAAGAAGCAGAAGAAGGAGAAGGAGAAGGTGAAGTCTGGAGGGTGAATCAGAAGAAGTAGAAGAAGGTGAAGGAGAAGGTGAAGTCTGGAGGGTGAATCAGAAGAAGCAGAAGAAGGAGAAGGAGAAGGTGAAGTCTGGAGGGTGAATCAGAAGAAGCAGAAGAAGGAGAAGGAGAAGGTGAAATCTGGAGGGTGAATCAGAAGAAGCAGAAGAAGGAAAAGGAGAAGGTGAAGTCTGGAGGGTGAATCAGATGAAGCAGAAGGAGTAGCAGGAGAAGGTGAAGTCTGGAGGGTGAATCAGAAGAAGTAGAAGAAGGAGAAGGAGAAGGTGAAGTCTGGAGGGTGAATCAGAAGAAGCAGAAGAAGGAGAAGGAGAAGGTGAAGTCAGGAGGGTGAATCAGGAGAAGCAGAAGAAGGAGAAGGAGAAGGTGAAGTCTGGAGGGTCAATCAGAAGAAGCAAAAGAAGGAGAAGGAGAAGATGAAGTCTGGAGGGTGAATCAGAAGAAGTAGAAGAAGGAGAAGGAGAAGGTGAGGTCTGGAGGGTGAATCAGAAGAAGCAAAAGAAGGAGAAGGAGAAGGTGAAGTCTGAAGGGTGAATCAAAAGAAGCAGAAGAAGGAGAAGGAGAAGGTGAAGTCTGGAGGGTGAATCAGAAGAAGCAGAAGAAGGAGAAGGAGAAGGTGAAGTCTGGAGGGTGAATCAGAAGAAGCAGAAGAAGGAGAAGGAGAAGGTGAAGTCTGGTGGGTGAATCAGAAGAAGTAGAAGAAGGAGAAGGAGAAGGTGAAGTCTGGAGGGTGAATCAGAAGAAGTAGAAGAAGGAGAAGGAGAAGGTGAATTCAGGAGGGTGAATCAGAAAAAGCAGAAGAAGGAGAAGGAGAAGGTGAAGTCTGGAGGGTAAATCAGAAGAAGCAGAAGAAGGAGAAGGAGAAGATGAAGTCTGGAGGGTGAATCAGAAGAAGTAGATGAAGGAGAAGGAGAAGGTGAAGTCTGGAGGGTGAATCAGAAGAAGCAGAAGAAGGAGAAGGAGAAGGGTAAGTCAGGAGGGTGATTCAAAAGAAGCAGAAGAAGGAGAAGGAGAAGGTGAAGTCTGGAGGGTGAATGAGGAGAAGCAGAATAAGGAGAAGGAGAAGGTGAAGTCTGGCGGGTGAATCAGAAGAAGCAGTAGAAGGAGAAGGAGAAGGGGAAGTCTGGAGGGTGAATCAGAAGAAGTAGAAGAAGGAGAAGGAGAAGGTGAAGTCTGGAGGGTGAAGCAGAAGAAGTAGAAGAAGGAGAAGGAGAAGGTGAAGTCAGGAGGGTGAATCAGAAGAAGTAGAAGAAGGAGAAGGAGAAGGTGAAGTCAGGAGGGTGAATCAGAAGAAGCAGAAGAAGGAGAAGGAGAAGGTGAAGTCTGGAGGGTGAATCAAAAGAATCAGAAGAAGGAGAAGGAGAAGGTGAAGTCTGGAGGGTGAATCAGAAGAAGCAGAAGAAAGAGAAGGAGAAGGTGAAATCTGGAGGGTGAAGCAGAAGGAGCAGAAGAAGGAGAAGGAGAAGGTGAAGTCAGGAGGGTGAATCATAAGAAGTAGAAGAAGGAGAAGGAGAAGGTGAAGTCTGGAGGGTGAATCAGAAGAAGTAGAAGAAGGAGAAGGAGAAGGTGAAGTCTGGAGGGTGAATCAGGAGAAGTAGAAGAAGTAGAAGGAGAAGGTGAAGTCTGGAGGGTGAATCAGAAGAAGCAGAAGAAGGAGAAGGAGAAGGTGAAGTCTGGAGGGAGAAGCAGAAGAAGTAGAAGAAGGAGAAGGAGAAGGTGAAGTCTGGATGGTGAATCAGAAGAAGTAGAAGAAGGAGAAGGAGAAGGTGAAGTCTGGAGGGTGAATCAGAAGAAGTAGAAGAAGGAGAAGGAGAAGGTGAAGTCTGGAGGGTGAATCAGAAGAAGCAGAAGAAGGAGAAGGAGAAGGTGAAGTCTGGAGGGTGAATCAGAAGAAGTAGAAGAAGGAGAAGGAGAAGGTGAAGTCTGGAGGGTGAATCAGAAGAAGCAGGAGAAGTAGCAGGAGAAGGTGAAGTCTGGAGGGTGAGTCAGAAGAAGCAGAAGAAGGAGAAGGAGAAGGTGAAGTCTGGAGGGTGAATCAGAAGAAGTAGAAGAAGGAGAAGGAGAAGGTGTAGTCTGGAGGGTGAATCAGAAGAAGCAGAAGAAGGAGAAGGAGAAGGTGAAGTGTGGAGGGTGAATCAGAAGAAGCAGAAGAAGGAGAAGGAGGAGATGAAGTCTGGAGGATGAATCAGAAGAAGTAGAAGAAGGAGAAGGAGAAGGTGAAGTCTGGAGGGTGAATCAGAAGAAGCAGAAGAAGGAGAAGGAGAAGGTGAAATCTGGAGGGTGAATCAGAAGAAGCAGAAGAAGGAAAAAGAGAAGGTGAAGTCTGGAGGGTGAATCAGAAGAAGCAGAAGAAGTAGAAGGAGAAGGTGAAGTCTGGAGGGTGAATCAGAAGAAGTAGAAGAAGGAGAAGGAGAAGGTGAAGTCTGGAGGGTGAATCAGAAGAAGCAGAATAAGGAGAAGGAGAAGGTGAAGTCAGGAGGGTGAATCAGGAGAAGCAGAAGAAGGAGAAGGAGAAGGTGAAGTCTGGAGGGTGAATCAGAAGACGCCAGAAGAAGGAGAAGGAGAAGGTGAAGACTGGAGGGTGAATCAGAAGAAGTAGAAGAAGGAGAAGGAGAAGGTGAAGTCTGGAGGGTGAATCAGAAGAAGTAGAAGAAGGTGAAGGAGAAGGTGAAGTCTGGAGGGTGAATCAGAAGAAGCAGAAGAATGAGAAGGAGAAGGTGAAGTCTGGAGGATGAATCAGAAGAAGTAGAAGAAGGAGAAGGAGAAGGTGTAGTCTGGAGGGTGAATCAGAAGAAGTAGACGAAGGAGAAGGAGAAGGTGAAGTCTGGAGGGTGAATCAGAAGAAGCAGAAGAAGGAGAAGGAGAAAGTGAAGTCTGGAGGGTGAATCAGAAGAAGTAGAAGAAGGAGAAGGAGAAGGTGAAGTCTGGAGGGTGAATCAGAAGAAGCAGAAGAAGGAGAAGGAGAAGTGAAGTCTGGAGGGTGAATCAGAAGAAGCAGAAGAAGGAGAAGGAGAAGGTGAAGTCTGGAGGAAAAGCAGAAGAAGTAGAAGAAGGAGAAGGAGACGGTGAAGTCTGGAGTGTGAATCAGAAGAAGTAGAAGAAGGAGAAGGAGAAGGTGAAGTCTGGAGGGTGAATCAGAAGAAGAAGGAGAAGAGAGAGAAGGTGAAGTCTGGAGGGTGAATCAGAAGAAGCAGAAGAAGGAGAAGGAGAAGGTGAAGTCTGGAGGATGAATCAGAAGAAGTAGAAGAAGGAGAAGGAGAAGGTGTAGTCTGGAGGGTGAATCAGAAGAAGTAGACGAAGGAGAAGGAGAAGGTGAAGTCTGGAGGGTGAATCAGAAGAAGCAGAAGAAGGAGAAGGAGAAGGTGAAGTCTGGAGGGTGAATCAGAAGAAGTAGAAGAAGGTGAAGGAGAAGGTGAAGTCTGGAGGGTGAATCAGAAGAAGCAGAAGAAGGAGAAGGAGAAGGTGAAGTCTGGAGGGTGAATCAGAAGAAGCAGAAGAAGGAGAAGGAGAAGGTGAAATCTGGAGGGTGAATCAGAAGAAGCAGAAGAAGGAAAAGGAGAAGGTGAAGTCTGGAGGGTGAATCAGATGAAGCAGAAGGAGTAGCAGGAGAAGGTGAAGTCTGGAGGGTGAATCAGAAGAAGTAGAAGAAGGAGAAGGAGAAGGTGAAGTCTGGAGGGTGAATCAGAAGAAGCAGAAGAAGGAGAAGGAGAAGGTGAAGTCAGGAGGGTGAATCAGGAGAAGCAGAAGAAGGAGAAGGAGAAGGTGAAGTCTGGAGGGTCAATCAGAAGAAGCAAAAGAAGGAGAAGGAGAAGATGAAGTCTGGAGGGTGAATCAGAAGAAGTAGAAGAAGGAGAAGGAGAAGGTGAGGTCTGGAGGGTGAATCAGAAGAAGCAAAAGAAGGAGAAGGAGAAGGTGAAGTCTGAAGGGTGAATCAAAAGAAGCAGAAGAAGGAGAAGGAGAAGGTGAAGTCTGGAGGGTGAATCAGAAGAAGCAGAAGAAGGGAGAGAAGGGAGAAGGTGAAGTCTGGAGGGTGAATCAGAAGAAGCAGAAGAAGGAGAAGGAGAAGGTGAAGTCTGGTGTGTGAATCAGAAGAAGTAGAAGAAGGAGAAGGAGAAGGTGAAGTCTGGAGGGTGAATCAGAAGAAGTAGAAGAAGGAGAAGGAGAAGGTGAATTCAGGAGGGTGAATCAGAAAAAGCAGAAGAAGGAGAAGGAGAAGGTGAAGTCTGGAGGGTAAATCAGAGAAGAAGCAGAAGAAGGAGAAGGAGAAGATGAAGTCTGGAGGGTGAATCAGAAGAAGTAGATGAAGGAGAAGGAGAAGGTGAAGTCTGGAGGGGTGAATCAGAAGAAGCAGAAGAAGGAGAAGGGAGAAGGTAAGTCAGGAGGGTGATTCAAAAGAAGCAGAAGAAGGAGAAGGAGAAGGTGAAGTCTGGAGGGTGAATGAGGAGAAGCAGAATAAGGAGAAGGAGAAGGTGAAGTCTGGCGGGTGAATCAGAAGAAGCAGTAGAAGGAGAAGGAGAAGGGGAAGTCTGGAGGGTGAATCAGAAGAAGTAGAAGAAGGAGAAGGAGAAGGTGAAGTCTGGAGGGTGAAGCAGAAGAAGTAGAAGAAGGAGAAGGAGAAGGTGAAGTCAGGAGGGTGAATCAGAAGAAGTAGAAGAAGGAGAAGGAGAAGGTGAAGTCAGGAGGGTGAATCAGAAGAAGCAGAAGAAGGAGAAGGAGAAGGTGAAGTCTGGAGGGTGAATCAAAAGAATCAGAAGAAGGAGAAGGAGAAGGTGAAGTCTGGAGGGTGAATCAGAAGAAGCAGAAGAAAGAGAAGGAGAAGGTGAAATCTGGAGGGTGAAGCAGAAGGAGCAGAAGAAGGAGAAGGAGAAGGTGAAGTCAGGAGGGTGAATCATAAGAAGTAGAAGAAGGAGAAGGAGAAGGTGAAGTCTGGAGGGTGAATCAGAAGAAGTAGAAGAAGGAGAAGGAGAAGGTGAAGTCTGGAGGGTGAATCAGGAGAAGTAGAAGAAGTAGAAGGAGAAGGTGAAGTCTGGAGGGTGAATCAGAAGAAGCAGAAGAAGGAGAAGGAGAAGGTGAAGTCTGGAGGGAGAAGCAGAAGAAGTAGAAGAAGGAGAAGGAGAAGGTGAAGTCTGGATGGTGAATCAGAAGAAGTAGAAGAAGGAGAAGGAGAAGGTGAAGTCTGGAGGTGAATCAGAAGAAGTAGAAGAAGGAGAAGGAGAAGGTGAAGTCTGGAGGGTGAATCAGAAGAAGCAGAGAAGGAGAAGGAGAAGGTGAAGTCTGGAGGGTGAATCAGAAGAAGTAGAAGAAGGAGAAGGAGAAGGTGAAGTCTGGAGGGTGAATCAGAAGAAGCAGGAGAAGTAGCAGGAGAAGGTGAAGTCTGGAGGGTGAGTCAGAAGAAGCAGAAGAAGGAGAAGGAGAAGGTGAAGTCTGGAGGGTGAATCAGAAGAAGTAGAAGAAGGAGAAGGAGAAGGTGTAGTCTGGAGGGTGAATCAGAAGAAGCAGAAGAAGGAGAAGGAGAAGGTGAAGTGTGGAGGGTGAATCAGAAGAAGCAGAAGAAGGAGAAGGAGGAGATGAAGTCTGGAGGATGAATCAGAAGAAGTAGAAGAAGGAGAAGGAGAAGGTGAAGTCTGGAGGGTGAATCAGAAGAAGCAGAAGAAGGAGAAGGAGAAGGTGAAATCTGGAGGGTGAATCAGAAGAAGCAGAAGAAGGAAAAAGAGAAGGTGAAGTCTGGAGGGTGAATCAGAAGAAGCAGAAGAAGTAGAAGGAGAAGGTGAAGTCTGGAGGGAGAATCAGAAGAAGTAGAAGAAGGAGAAGGAGAAGGTGAAGTCTGGAGGGTGAATCAGAAGAAGCAGAATAAGGAGAAGGAGAAGGTGAAGTCAGGAGGGTGAATCAGGAGAAGCAGAAGAAGGAGAAGGAGAAGGTGAAGTCTGGAGGGTGAATCAGAAGACGCAGAAGAAGGAGAAGGAGAAGGTGAAGACTGGAGGGTGAATCAGAAGAAGTAGAAGAAGGAGAAGGAGAAGGTGAAGTCTGGAGGGTGAATCAGAAGAAGTAGAAGAAGGTGAAGGAGAAGGTGAAGTCTGGAGGGTGAATCAGAAGAAGCAGAAGAATGAGAAGGAGAAGGTGAAGTCTGGAGGATGAATCAGAAGAAGTAGAAGAAGGAGAAGGAGAAGGTGTAGTCTGGAGGGTGAATCAGAAGAAGTAGACGAAGGAGAAGGAGAAGGTGAAGTCTGGAGGGTGAATCAGAAGAAGCAGAAGAAGGAGAAGGAGAAGGTGAAGTCTGGAGGGTGAATCAGAAGAAGTAGAAGAAGGTGAAGGTGAAGGTGAAGTCTGGAGGGTGAATCAGAAGAAGCAGAAGAAGGAGAAGGAGAAGGTGAAGTCTGGAGGGTGAATCAGAAGAAGTAGACGAAGGAGAAGGAGAAGGTGAAGTCTGGAGGGTGAATCAGAAGAAGTAGACGAAGGAGAAGGAGAAGGTGAAGTCTGGAGGGTGAATCAGAAGAAGCAGAAGAAGGAGAAGGAGAAGGTGAAGTCTGGAGGGTGAATCAGAAGAAGTAGAAGAAGGTAAAGGAGAAGGTGAAGTCTGGAGGGTGAATCAGAAGAAGCAGAAGAAGGAGAAGGAGAAGGTGAAGTCTGGAGGGTGAATCAGAAGAAGCAGAAGAAGGAGAAGGAGAAGGTGAAATCTGGAGGGTGAATCAGAAGAAGCAGAAGAAGGAAAAGGAGAAGGTGAAGTCTGGAGGGTGAATCAGATGAAGCAGAAGGGAGTAGCAGGAGAAGGTGAAGTCTGGAGGTGAATCAGAAGAAGTAGAAGAAGGAGAAGGAGAAGGTGAAGTCTGGAGGGTGAATCAGAAGAAGCAGAAGAAGGAGAAGGAGAAGGTGAAGTCTGGAGGGTGAATCAGAAGAAGCAGAAGAAGGAGAAGGAGAAGATGAAGACTGGAGGGTGAGATCAGAAGAAGTAGAAGAAGGAGAAGGAGAAGGTGAAGTCTGGAGGGTGAATCAGAAGAAGTAGAAGAAGGAGAAGGAGAAGGCGAAGTCTGGAGGGTGAATCAGAAGAAGCAGAAGAAGGAGAAGGAGAAGGTGAAGTCTGGAGTGTCAATCAGAAGAAGCAGAAGAAGGAGAAGGAGAAGGTGAAGTCTGGAGGGTGAATCAGAAGAAGCAGAAGAAGGAGAAGGAGAAGGTGAAGTCTGGTGGGTGAATCAGAAGAAGTAGAAGCAGGAGAAGGAGAAGGTGAAGTCTGGAGGGTGAATCAGAAGAAGTAGAAGAAGGAGAAGGAGAAGGTGAAGTCAGGAGGGTGAATCAGAAAAGCAGAAGAAGGAGAAGGAGAAGGTGAAGTCTGGAGGGTAAATCAGAAGAAGCAGAAGAAGGAGAAGGAGAAGATGAAGTCTGGAGGGTGAATCAGAAGAAGTAGATGAAGGAGAAGGAGAAGTTGAAGTCTGGAGGGTGAATCAGAAGAAGCAGAAGAAGGAGAAGGAGAAGGTAAGTCAGGAGGGTGATTCAAAAGAAGCAGAAGAAGGAGAAGGAGAAGGTGAAGTCTGGAGGGTGAATCAGGAGAAGCAGAATAAGGAGAAGGAGAAGGTGAAGTCTGGCGGGTGAATCAGAAGAAGCAGAAGAAGGAGAAGGAGAAGGGGAAGTCTGGAGGGTGAATCAGAAGAAGTAGAAGAAGGAGAAGGAGAAGGTGAAGTCTGGAGGGTGAAGCAGAAGAAGTAGAAGAAGGAGAAGGAGAAGGTGAAGTCAGGAGGGTGAATCAAAAAAGTAGAAGAAGGAGAAGGAGAAGTTGAAGTCAGGAGGGTGAATCAGAAGAAGCAGAAGAAGGAGAAGGAGAAGGTGAAGTCTGGAGGGTGAATCAAAAGAATCAGAAGAAGGAGAAGGAGAAGGTGAAGTCTGGAGGGTGAATCAGAAGAAGCAGAAGAAAGAGAAGGAGAAGGTGAAATCTGGAGGGTGAAGCAGAAGGAGCAGAAGAAGGAGAAGGAGAAGGTGAAGTCAGGAGGGTGAATCATAAGAAGTAGAAGAAGGAGAAGGAGAAGGTGAAGTCTGGAGGGTGAATCAGAAGAAGTAGAAGAAGGAGAAGGAGAAGGTGAAGTCTGGAGGGTGAATCAGGAGAAGTAGAAGAAGGAGAAGGAGAAGGTGAAGTCTGGAGGGTGAATCAGAAGAAGCAGAAGAAGGAGAAGGAGAAGGTGAAGTCTGGAGGGAGAAGCAGAAGAAGTAGAAGAAGGAGAAGGAGAAGGTGAAGTCTGGATGGTGAATCAGAAGAAGTAGAAGAAGGAGAAGGAGAAGGTGAAGTCTGGAGGGTGAATCAGAAGAAGTAGAAGAAGGAGAAGGAGAAGGTGAAGTCTGGAGGGTGAATCAGAAGAAGCAGCAGAAGAAGGAGAAGGAGAAGGTGAAGTCTGGAGGGTGAATCAGAAGAAGCAGGATAAGTAGCAGGAGAAGGTGAAGTCTGGAGGGTGAGTCAGAAGAAGCAGAAGAAGGAGAAGGAGAAGGTGAAGTCTGGAGGGTGAATCAGAAGAAGTAGAAGAAGGAGAAGGAGAAGGTGTAGTCTGGAGGGTGAATCAGAAGAAGCAGAAGAAGGAGAAGGAGAAGGTGAAGTGTGGAGGGTGAATCAGAAGAAGCAGAAGAAGGAGAAGGAGAAGATGAAGTCTGGAGGGTGAATCAGAAGAAGTAGAAGAAGGAGAAGGAGAAGGTGAAGTCTGGAGGGTGAATCAGAAGAAGCAGAAGAAGGAGAAGGAGAAGGTGAAATTTGAGGGGTGAATCAGAAGAAGCAGAAGAAGGAAAAAGAGAAGGTGAAGTCTGGAGGGTGAATCAGAACTGAAGCAGAAGAAGTAGAAGGAGAAGGTGAAGTCTGGAGGGTGAATCAGAAGAAGTAGAAGAAGGAGAAGGAGAAGGTGAAGTCTGGAGGGTGAATCAGAAGAAGCAGAATAAGGAGAAGGAGAAGGTGAAGTCAGGAGGGTGAATCAGGAGAAGCAGAAGAAGGAGAAGGAGAAGGTGAAGTCTGGAGGGTGACTCAGAAGACGCAGAAGAAGAAAGGAGAAGGTGAAGACTGGAGGGTGAATCAGAAGAAGTTGATGAAGGAGAAGGAGAAGGTGAGGTCTGGAGGGTGAATCAGAAGAAGCAGAAGAAGGGGAAGAAGAAGGTGAAGTCTGAAGGGTGAATCAGAAGAAGCAGAAGAAGGAGAAGGAGAAGGTGAAGACTGGAGGGTGAATCAGAAGAAGTAGAAGAAGGAGAAGGAGAAGGTGAAGTCTGGAGGGTGAATCAGAAGAAGTAGAAGAAGGAGAAGGAGAAGGTGAAGTCTGGAGAGTGAATCAGAAGAAGCAGAAGAAGGAGAAGGAGAAGATGAAGTCTGGAAGGTGAATCAGAAGAAGTAGAAGAAGGAGAAGGAGAAGGTGAGGTCTGGAGGGTGAATCAGAAGAAGCAGAAGTAGGAGAAGGAGAAGGTGAAGTCTGGAGGGTGAATCAGAAGAAGTAGAAGAAGGAGAAGGAGAAGGTGAGGTCTGGAGGGTGAATCAGAAGAAGCAGAAGAAGGAGAAGGAGAAGGTGAAGTCTGGAGGGTGAATCAGAAGAAGCAGAAGAAGGAGAAGGAGAAGGTGAAGTCTGGAGGGTGAATCAGAAGAAGCAGAAGAAGGAGAAGGAGAAGGTGAAGTCAGGAGGGTGAATCAGAAGAAGCAGAAGAAGGAGAAGGAGAAGGTGAAGTCAGGAGGGTGAATCAGAAGAAGCAGAAGAAGGAGAAGGAGAAGGTGAAGTCTGGAGGGAGAAGCAGAAGAAGTAGAAGAAGGAGAAGGAGAAGGTGAAGTTTGGGAGGGTGAATCAGAAGAAGTAGAAGAAGGAGAAGGAGAAGGTGAAGTCTGGAGGGTGAATCAGAAGAAGCAGACGAATGAGAAGGAGAAGGTGAAGTCTGGAGGGTGAATCAGAAGAAGCAGAAGAAGGAGAAGGGAGAAGGTGAAATCTGGAGGATGAATCAGAAGAAGCAGAAGAAGGAAAAGGAGAAGGTGAAGTCTGGAGGGTGAATCAGAAGAAGCAGAAGAAGTAGCAGGAGAAGGTGAAGTGGAGGGTGAATCAGAAGAAGTAGAAGAAGGAGAAGGAGAAGGTGAAGTCTGGAGGGTGAATCAGAAGAAGCAGAAGAAGGAGAAGGAGAAGGTGAAGTCAGGAGGGTGATTCAGAAGAAGCAGAAGAAGGAGAAGGAGAAGGTGAAGTCTGGAGGGTCAATCAGGAGAAGCAGAATAAGGAGAAGGAGAAGGTGAAGTCTGGCGGGTGAATCAGAAGAAGCAGAAGAAGGAGAAGGAGAAGGTGAAGTCTGGAGGGTGAATCAGAAGAAGCAGAAGAAGGAAAAGGAGAAGGTGAAGTCTGGAGGGTGAAGCAGAAGAAGTAGAAGAAGGAGAAGGAGAAGGTGAAGTCAGGAGGGTGAATCAGAAGAAGTAGAAGAAGGAGAAGGAGAAGGTGAGGTCTGGAGGGTGAAGCAGAAGAAGCAGAAGAAGGAGAAGGAGAAGGTGAAGTCTGGAGGGTGAAGCAGAAGAAGCAGAAGAAGGAGAAGGAGAAGGTGAAGTCTGGAGGGTGAAGCAGAAGAAGCAGAAGAAGGAGAAGGAGAAGGTGAAGTCAGGAGGGTGAATCATAAGAAGTAGAAGAAGGAGAAGGAGAAGGTGAAGTCTGGAGGGTGAATCAGAAGAAGTAGAAGAAGGAGAAGTAGAAGGTGAAGTCTGGAGGGTGAATCAGAAGAAGTAGAAGAAGGAGAAGGAGAAGGTGAAGTCTGGAGGCTGAATCAGAAGAAGCAGAAGAAGGAGAAGGAGAAGGTGAAGTCTGGAGGGAGAAGCAGAAGAAGTAGAAGAAGGAGAAGGAGAAGGTGAAGTTTGGAGGGTGAATCAGAAGAAGTAGAAGAAGGAGAAGGAGAAGGTGAAGTCTGGAGGGTGAATCAGAAGAAGCAGAAGAAGGAGAAGGAGAAGGTGAAGTCTGGAGGGTGAATCAGAAGAAGTAGAAGAAGGAGAAGGAGAAGGTGTAGTCTGGAGGGTGAATCAGAAGAAGTAGACGAAGGAGAAGGAGAAGGTGAAGTCTGGATGGTGAATCAGAAGAAGCAGAAGAAGGAGAAGGTGAAGTCTGGAGGGTGAATCAGAAGAAGTAGAAGAAGGTGAAGGAGAAGGTGAAGTCTGGAGGGTGAATCAGAAGAAGCAGAAGAATGAGAAGGAGAAGGTGAAGTCTGGAGGGTGAATCAGAAGAAGCAGAAGAAGGAGAAGGAGAAGGTGAAATCTGGAGGATGAATCAGAAGAAGCAGAAGAAGGAAAAGGAGAAGGTGAAGTCTGGAGGGTGAATCAGAAGAAGCAGAAGAAGTAGCAGGAGAAGGTGAAGTCTGGAGGGTGAATCAGAAGAAGTAGAAGAAGGAGAAGGAGAAGGTGAAGTCTGGAGGGTGAATCAGAAGAAGCAGAATAAGGAGAAGGAGAAGGTGAAGTCAGGAGGGTGAATCAGGAGAAGCAGAAGAAGGAGAAGGAGAAGGTGAAGTCTGGTGGGTGAAGCAGAAGAAGTAGAAGAAGGAGAAGGAGAAGGTGAAGTCAGGAGGGTGAATCAGAAGAAGTAGAAGAAGGAGAAGGAGAAGGTGAGGTCTGGAGGGTGAAGCAGAAGAAGCAGAAGAAGGAGAAGGAGAAGGTGAAGTCTGGAGGGTGAAGCAGAAGAAGCAGAAGAAGGAGAAGGAGAAGGTGAAGTCTGGAGGGTGAAGCAGAAGAAGCAGAAGAAGGAGAAGGAGAAGGTGAAGTCAGGAGGGTGAATCATAAGAAGTAGAAGAAGGAGAAGGAGAAGGTGAAGTCTGGAGGGTGAATCAGAAGAAGTAGAAGAAGGAGAAGGAGAAGGTGAAGTCTGGAGGGTGAATCAGAAGAAGTAGAAGAAGGAGAAGGAGAAGGTGAAGTCTGGAGGCTGAATCAGAAGAAGCAGAAGAAGGAGAAGGAGAAGGTGAAGTCTGGAGGGAGAAGCAGAAGAAGTAGAAGAAGGAGAAGGAGAAGGTGAAGTTTGGAGGGTGAATCAGAAGAAGTAGAAGAAGGAGAAGGAGAAGGTGAAGTCTGGAGGGTGAATCAGAAGAAGCAGAAGAAGGAGAAGGAGAAGGTGAAGTCTGGAGGGTGAATCAGAAGAAGTAGAAGAAGGAGAAGGAGAAGGTGTAGTCTGGAGGGTGAATCAGAAGAAATAGACGAAGGAGAAGGAGAAGGTGAAGTCTGGATGGTGAATCAGAAGAAGCAGAAGAAGGAGAAGGAGAAGGTGAAGTCTGGAGGGTGAATCAGAAGAAGTAGAAGAAGGTGAAGGAGAAGGTGAAGTCTGGAGGGTGAATCAGAAGAAGCAGAAGAATGAGAAGGAGAAGGTGAAGTCTGGAGGGTGAATCAGAAGAAGCAGAAGAAGGAGAAGGAGAAGGTGAAATCTGGAGGATGAATCAGAAGAAGCAGAAGAAGGAAAAGGAGAAGGTGAAGTCTGGAGGGTGAATCAGAAGAAGCAGAAGAAGTAGCAGGAGAAGGTGAAGTCTGGAGAGTGAATCAGAAGAAGTAGAAGAAGGAGAAGGAGAAGGTGAAGTCTGGAGGGTGAATCAGAAGAAGCAGAAGAAGGAGAAGGAGAAGGTGAAGTCAGGAGGGTGAATCAGGAGAAGCAGAAGAAGGAGAAGGAGAAGGTGAAGTCTGGAGGGAGAATCAGAAGAAGCAGAAGAAGGAGAAGGAGAAGATGAAGACTGGAGGGTGAATCAGAAGAAGTAGAAGAAGGAGAAGGAGAAGGTGAAGTCTGGAGGGTGAATCAGAAGAAGTAGATGAAGGAGAAGGAGAAGGCGAAGTCTGGAGGGTGAATCAGAAGAAGCAGAAGAAGGAGAAGGAGAAGGTGAAGTCTGGAGGGTGAATCAGAAGAAGCAAAAGAAGGAGAAGGAGAAGATGAAGTCTGGAGGGTGAATCAGAAGAAGTAGAAGAAGGAGAAGGAGAAGGTGAGGTCTGGAGGGTGAATCAGAAGAAGCAGAAGAAGGAGAAGGAGAAGGCGAAGTCTGAAGGGTGAATCAAAAGAAGCAGAAGAAGGAGAAGGAGAAGGTGAAGTCTGGAGGGTGAATCAGAAGAAGCAGAAGAAGGAGAAGGAGAAGGTGAAGTCTGGAGGGTGAATCAGAAGAAGCAGAAGAAGGAGAAGGAGAAGGTGAAGACTGGTGGGTGAATCAGAAGAAGTAGAAGAAGGAGAAGGAGAAGGTGTAGTCTGGAGGGTGAATCAGAAGAAGTAGAAGAAGGAGAAGGAGAAGGTGAAGTCAGGAGGGTGAATCAGAAAAAGCAGAAGAAGGAGAAGGAGAAGGTGAAGTCTGGAGGGTGAATCAGAAGAAGCAGATGAAGGAGAAGGAGAAGATGAAGTCTGGAGGGTGAATCAGAAGAAGTAGATGAAGGAGAAGGAGAAGGTGAAGTCTGGAGGGTGAATCAGAAGAAGCAGAAGAAGGAGAAGGAGAAGGTAAGTCAGGAGGGTGATTCAGAAGAAGCAGAAGAAGGAGAAGGAGAAGGTGAAGTCTGGAGGGTGAATCAGGAGAAGCAGAATAAGGAGAAGGAGAAGGTGAAGTCTGGCGGGAGAATCAGAAGAAGTAGAAGAAGGAGAAGCAGAAGGTGAAGTCTGGAGGGTGAAGCAGAAGAAGTAGAAGAAGGTGAAGGAGAAGGAGAAGTCAGGAGGGTGAATCAGAAGAAGTAGAAGAAGGAGAAGGAGAAGGTGAAGTCTGGAGGGTGAATCAGAAGAAGCAGAAGAAGGAGAAGGAGAAGGTGAAGTCTGGAGGGTGAATCAAAAGAATCAGAAGAAGGAGAAGGAGAAGGTGAAGACTGGAGGGTGAATCAGAAGAAGCAGAAGAAAGAGAAGGAGAAGGTGAAGTCTGGAGGGTGAAGCAGAAGGAGCAGAAGAAGGAGAAGGAGAAGGTGAAGTCTGGAGGGTGAATCAGAAGAAGTAGAAGAAGGAGAAGGAGAAGGTGAAGTCTGGAGGGTGAATCAGGAGAAGTAGAAGAAGGAGAAGGAGAAGGTGAAGTCTGGAGGGTGAATCAGAAGAAGCAGAAGAAGGAGAAGGAGAAGGTGAAGTCTGGAGGGAGAAGCAGAAGAAGTAGAAGAAGGAGAAGGAGAAGGTGAAGTCTGGAGGGTGAATCAGAAGAAGTAGAAGAAGGAGAAGGAGAAGGTGAAGTCTGGAGGGTGAATCAGAAGAAGTAGAAGAAGGAGAAGGAGAAGGTGAAGTCTGGAGGGTGAATCAGAAGAAGCAGAAGAAGGAGAAGGAGAAGGTGAAGTCTGGAGGGTGAATCAGAAGAAGTAGAAGAAGGAGAAGGAGAAGGTGAAGTCTGGAGGGTGAATCAGAAGAAGTAGACGAAGGAGAAGGAGAAGGTGAAGTCTGGAGGGTGAATCAGAAGAAGCAGAAGAAGGAGAAGGAGAAGGTGAAGTCTGGAGGGTGAATCAGAAGAAGTAGAAGAAGGAGAAGGAGAAGGTGAGTCTGGAGGGTTAATCAGAAGAAGCAAAAGAAGGAGAAGGAGAAGGTGAAGTCTGGAGGGTGAATCAGAAGAAGCAGAAGAAGGAGAAGGAGAAGGTGAAATCTGGAGGGTGAATCAGAAGAAGCAGAAGAAGGAAAAGGAGAAGGTGAAGTCTGGAGGGTGAATCAGAAGAAGCAGGAGAAGTAGCAGGAGAAGGTGAAGTCTGGAGGGTGAGTCAGAAGAAGCAGAAGAAGGAGAAGGAGAAGGTGAAGTCTGGAGGGTGAATCAGAAGAAGTAGAAGAAGGAGAAGGAGAAGGTGAAGTCTGGAGGGTGAATCAGAAGAAGCAGAAGAAGGAGAAGGAGATGGTGAAGTGTGGAGGGTGAATCAGAAGAAGCAGAAGAAGGAGAAGGAGAAGATGAAGTCTGGAGGGTGAATCAGAAGAAGTAGAAGAAGGAGAAGGAGAAGGTGAAGTCTGGAGGGTGAATCAGAAGAAGCAGAAGAAGGAGAAGGTGAAGTCTGGAGGGTGAATCAGAAGAAGTAGAAGAAGGAGAAGGAGAAGGTGAAGTCTGGAGGGTGAATCAGAAGAAGTATAAGAAGGAGAAGGAGAAGGTGATGTCTGGAGGGTGAATCAGAAGAAGCAAAAGAAGGAGAAGGAGAAGATGAAGTCTGGAGGGCGAATCAGAAGAAGTTGAAGAAGGATAAGGATAAGGTGAGGTCTGGAGGGTGAATCAGAAGAAGAAGAAGAAGGAGAAGAAGAAGGTGAAGTCTGAAGGGTGAATCAAAAGAAGCAGAAGAAGGAGAAGGAGAAGGTGAAGTCTGGAGGGTGAATCAGAAGAAGTAGAAGAAGGAGAAGGAGAAGGTGTAGTCTGGAGGGTGAATCAGAAGAAGTAGACGAAGGAGAAGGAGAAGGTGAAGTCTGGATGGTGAATCAGAAGAAGCAGAAGAAGGAGAAGGTGAAGTCTGGAGGGTGAATCAGAAGAAGTAGAAGAAGGTGAAGGAGAAGGTGAAGTCTGGAGGGTGAATCAGAAGAAGCAGAAGAATGAGAAGGAGAAGGTGAAGTCTGGAGGGTGAATCAGAAGAAGCAGAAGAAGGAGAAGGAGAAGGTGAAATCTGGAGGATGAATCAGAAGAAGCAGAAGAAGGAAAAGGAGAAGGTGAAGTCTGGAGGGTGAATCAGAAGAAGCAGAAGAAGTAGCAGGAGAAGGTGAAGTCTGGAGGGTGAATCAGAAGAAGTAGAAGAAGGAGAAGGAGAAGGTGAAGTCTGGAGGGTGAATCAGAAGAAGCAGAAGAAGGAGAAGGAGAAGGTGAAGTCAGGAGGGTGAATCAGGAGAAGCAGAAGAAGGAGAAGGAGAAGGTGAAGTCTGGTGGGTGAAGCAGAAGAAGTAGAAGAAGGAGAAGGAGAAGGTGAAGTCAGGAGGGTGAATCAGAAGAAGTAGAAGAAGGAGAAGGAGAAGGTGAGGTCTGGAGGGTGAAGCAGAAGAAGCAGAAGAAGGAGAAGGAGAAGGTGAAGTCTGGAGGGTGAAGCAGAAGAAGCAGAAGAAGGAGAAGGAGAAGGTGAAGTCTGGAGGGTGAAGCAGAAGAAGCAGAAGAAGGAGAAGGAGAAGGTGAAGTCAGGAGGGTGAATCATAAGAAGTAGAAGAAGGAGAAGGAGAAGGTGAAGTCTGGAGGGTGAATCAGAAGAAGTAGAAGAAGGAGAAGGAGAAGGTGAAGTCTGGAGGGTGAATCAGAAGAAGTAGAAGAAGGAGAAGGAGAAGGTGAAGTCTGGAGGCTGAATCAGAAGAAGCAGAAGAAGGAGAAGGAGAAGGTGAAGTCTGGAGGGAGAAGCAGAAGAAGTAGAAGAAGGAGAAGGAGAAGGTGAAGTTTGGAGGGTGAATCAGAAGAAGTAGAAGAAGGAGAAGGAGAAGGTGAAGTCTGGAGGGTGAATCAGAAGAAGCAGAAGAAGGAGAAGGAGAAGGTGAAGTCTGGAGGGTGAATCAGAAGAAGTAGAAGAAGGAGAAGGAGAAGGTGTAGTCTGGAGGGTGAATCAGAAGAAATAGACGAAGGAGAAGGAGAAGGTGAAGTCTGGATGGTGAATCAGAAGAAGCAGAAGAAGGAGAAGGAGAAGGTGAAGTCTGGAGGGTGAATCAGAAGAAGTAGAAGAAGGTGAAGGAGAAGGTGAAGTCTGGAGGGTGAATCAGAAGAAGCAGAAGAATGAGAAGGAGAAGGTGAAGTCTGGAGGGTGAATCAGAAGAAGCAGAAGAAGGAGAAGGAGAAGGTGAAATCTGGAGGATGAATCAGAAGAAGCAGAAGAAGGAAAAGGAGAAGGTGAAGTCTGGAGGGTGAATCAGAAGAAGCAGAAGAAGTAGCAGGAGAAGGTGAAGTCTGGAGAGTGAATCAGAAGAAGTAGAAGAAGGAGAAGGAGAAGGTGAAGTCTGGAGGGTGAATCAGAAGAAGCAGAAGAAGGAGAAGGAGAAGGTGAAGTCAGGAGGGTGAATCAGGAGAAGCAGAAGAAGGAGAAGGAGAAGGTGAAGTCTGGAGGGAGAATCAGAAGAAGCAGAAGAAGGAGAAGGAGAAGATGAAGACTGGAGGGTGAATCAGAAGAAGTAGAAGAAGGAGAAGGAGAAGGTGAAGTCTGGAGGGTGAATCAGAAGAAGTAGATGAAGGAGAAGGAGAAGGCGAAGTCTGGAGGGTGAATCAGAAGAAGCAGAAGAAGGAGAAGGAGAAGGTGAAGTCTGGAGGGTGAATCAGAAGAAGCAAAAGAAGGAGAAGGAGAAGATGAAGTCTGGAGGGTGAATCAGAAGAAGTAGAAGAAGGAGAAGGAGAAGGTGAGGTCTGGAGGGTGAATCAGAAGAAGCAGAAGAAGGAGAAGGAGAAGGCGAAGTCTGAAGGGTGAATCAAAAGAAGCAGAAGAAGGAGAAGGAGAAGGTGAAGTCTGGAGGGTGAATCAGAAGAAGCAGAAGAAGGAGAAGGAGAAGGTGAAGTCTGGAGGGTGAATCAGAAGAAGCAGAAGAAGGAGAAGGAGAAGGTGAAGACTGGTGGGTGAATCAGAAGAAGTAGAAGAAGGAGAAGGAGAAGGTGTAGTCTGGAGGGTGAATCAGAAGAAGTAGAAGAAGGAGAAGGAGAAGGTGAAGTCAGGAGGGTGAATCAGAAAAAGCAGAAGAAGGAGAAGGAGAAGGTGAAGTCTGGAGGGTGAATCAGAAGAAGCAGATGAAGGAGAAGGAGAAGATGAAGTCTGGAGGGTGAATCAGAAGAAGTAGATGAAGGAGAAGGAGAAGGTGAAGTCTGGAGGGTGAATCAGAAGAAGCAGAAGAAGGAGAAGGAGAAGGTAAGTCAGGAGGGTGATTCAGAAGAAGCAGAAGAAGGAGAAGGAGAAGGTGAAGTCTGGAGGGTGAATCAGGAGAAGCAGAATAAGGAGAAGGAGAAGGTGAAGTCTGGCGGGAGAATCAGAAGAAGTAGAAGAAGGAGAAGCAGAAGGTGAAGTCTGGAGGGTGAAGCAGAAGAAGTAGAAGAAGGTGAAGGAGAAGGAGAAGTCAGGAGGGTGAATCAGAAGAAGTAGAAGAAGGAGAAGGAGAAGGTGAAGTCTGGAGGGTGAATCAGAAGAAGCAGAAGAAGGAGAAGGAGAAGGTGAAGTCTGGAGGGTGAATCAAAAGAATCAGAAGAAGGAGAAGGAGAAGGTGAAGACTGGAGGGTGAATCAGAAGAAGCAGAAGAAAGAGAAGGAGAAGGTGAAGTCTGGAGGGTGAAGCAGAAGGAGCAGAAGAAGGAGAAGGAGAAGGTGAAGTCAGGAGGGTGAATCATAAGAAGTAGAAGAAGGAGAAGGAGAAGGTGAAGTCTGGAGGGTGAATCAGAAGAAGTAGAAGAAGGAGAAGGAGAAGGTGAAGTCTGGAGGGTGAATCAGGAGAAGTAGAAGAAGGAGAAGGAGAAGGTGAAGTCTGGAGGGTGTATCAGAAGAAGCAGAAGAAGGAGAAGGAGAAGGTGAAGTCTGGAGGGAGAAGCAGAAGAAGTAGAAGAAGGAGAAGGAGAAGGTGAAGTCTGGAGGGTGAATCAGAAGAAGTAGAAGAAGGAGAAGGAGAAGGTGAAGTCTGGAGGGTGAATCAGAAGAAGTAGAAGAAGGAGAAGGAGAAGGTGAAGTCTGGAGGGTGAATCAGAAGAAGCAGAAGAAGGAGAAGGAGAAGGTGAAGTCTGGAGGGTGAATCAGAAGAAGTAGAAGAAGGAGAAGGAGAAGGTGAAGTCTGGAGGGTGAATCAGAAGAAGTAGACGAAGGAGAAGGAGAAGGTGAAGTCTGGAGGGTGAATCAGAAGAAGCAGAAGAAGGAGAAGGAGAAGGTGAAGTCTGGAGGGTGAATCAGAAGAAGTAGAAGAAGGAGAAGGAGAAGGTGAGTCTGGAGGGTTAATCAGAAGAAGCAAAAGAAGGAGAAGGAGAAGGTGAAGTCTGGAGGGTGAATCAGAAGAAGCAGAAGAAGGAGAAGGAGAAGGTGAAATCTGGAGGGTGAATCAGAAGAAGCAGAAGAAGGAAAAGGAGAAGGTGAAGTCTGGAGGGTGAATCAGAAGAAGCAGGAGAAGTAGCAGGAGAAGGTGAAGTCTGGAGGGTGAGTCAGAAGAAGCAGAAGAAGGAGAAGGAGAAGGTGAAGTCTGGAGGGTGAATCAGAAGAAGTAGAAGAAGGAGAAGGAGAAGGTGAAGTCTGGAGGGTGAATCAGAAGAAGCAGAAGAAGGAGAAGGAGATGGTGAAGTGTGGAGGGTGAATCAGAAGAAGCAGAAGAAGGAGAAGGAGAAGATGAAGTCTGGAGGGTGAATCAGAAGAAGTAGAAGAAGGAGAAGGAGAAGGTGAAGTCTGGAGGGTGAATCAGAAGAAGCAGAAGAAGGAGAAGGTGAAGTCTGGAGGGTGAATCAGAAGAAGTAGAAGAAGGAGAAGGAGAAGGTGAAGTCTGGAGGGTGAATCAGAAGAAGCATAAGAAGGAGAAGGAGAAGGTGATGTCTGGAGGGTGAATCAGAAGAAGCAAAAGAAGGAGAAGGAGAAGATGAAGTCTGGAGGGCGAATCAGAAGAAGTTGAAGAAGGATAAGGATAAGGTGAGGTCTGGAGGGTGAATCAGAAGAAGAAGAAGAAGGAGAAGAAGAAGGTGAAGTCTGAAGGGTGAATCAAAAGAAGCAGAAGAAGGAGAAGGAGAAGGTGAAGTCTGGTGGGTGAATCAGAAGAAGTAGAAGAAGGAGAAGGAGAAGGTGAAGTCTGGGGGGTGAATCAGAAAAAGCAGAAGAAGGAGAAGGAGAAGGTGAAGTCTGGAGGGTGAATCAGAAGAGGCAGAAGAAGGAGAAGGAGAAGATGAAGTCTGGAGGGTGAATCAGAAGAAGTAGATGAAGGAGAAGGAGAAGGTGAAGTCTGGAGGGTGAATCAGAAGAAGCAGAAGAAGGAGAAGGAGAAGGTAAAGTCTGGAGGGTGAATCAGAAGAAGCAGAAGAAGGAGAAGGAGAAGGTGAAATCTGGAGGGTGAATCATAAGAAGCAGAAGAAGGAAAAAGAGAAGGTGAAGTCTGGAGGGTGAATCAGAAGAAGCAGAAGAAGTAGAAGGAGAAGGTGAAGTCTGGAGGGTGAATCAGAAGAAGTAGAAGAAGGAGAAGGAGAAGGTGAAGTCTGGAGGGTGAATCAGAAGAAGCAGAAGAAGGAGAAGGAGAAGGTGAAGTCAGGAGGGTGAATCAGGAGAAGCAGAAGAAGGAGAAGGAGAAGGTGAAGTCTGGACGGTGAATCAGAAGAAGTAGAAGATGGAGAAGGAGAAGGTGAAGTCTGGAGGGTGAATCAGAAGAAGTAGAAGAAGGAGAAGGAGAAGGTGAAGTCTGGAGGGTGAATCAGAAGAAGTAGAAGAAGGAGAAGGAGAAGGTGAAGTCTGGAGGGTGAATCAGAAGAAGCAAAAGAAGGAGAAGGAGAAGATGAAGTCTGGAGGGTGAATCAGAAGAAGTTGAAGAAGGAGAAGGAGAAGGTGAGGTCTGGAGGGTGAATCAGAAGAAGCAGAAGAAGGAGAAGGAGAAGGTGAAGTCTGAAGGGTGAATCAAAAGAAGCAGATGAAGGAGAAGGAGAAGGTGAAGTCTGAAGGGTGAATCAAAAGAAGCAGAAGAAGGAGAAGGAGAAGGTTAAGTCTGGAGGGTGAATCAGAAGAAGCAGAAGAAGGTGAAGGAGAAGGTGAAGTCTGGAGGGTGAATCAGAAGAAGCAGAAGAAGGAGAAGGAGAAGGTGAAGTCTGGTGGGTGAATCAGAAGAAGTAGAAGAAGGAGAAGGAGAAGGTGAAGTCTGGAGGGTGAATCAGAAGAAGTAGAAGAAGTAGAAGGAGAAGGTGAAGTCAGGAGGGTGAATCAGAAAAAGTAGATGAAGGAGAAGGAGAAGGTGAAGTCTGGAGGGTGAATCAGAAAAAGCAGAAGAAGGAGAAGGAGAAGGTAAAGTCTGGAGGGTGAATCAGAAGAAGCAGAAGAAGGAGAAGGAGAAGGTGAAGTCTGGAGGGTGAATCAGAAGAAGCAGAATAAGGAGAAGGAGAAGGTGAAGTCTGGCGGGTGAATCAGAAGAAGCAGAATAAGGAGAAGGAGAAGGTGAAGTCTGGAGGGTGAATCAGAAGAAGCAGAAGAAGGAGAAGGAGAAGTTGAAGTCTGGAGGGGGAATCAGAAGAAGTAGAAGATGGAGAAGGAGAAGGTGAAGTCTGGAGGGTGAAGCAGAAGAAGTAGAAGAAGGAGAAGGAGAAGGTGAAGTCAGGAGGGTGAATCAGAAGAAGTAGAAGAAGGAGAAGGAGAGGGTGAAGTCAGGAGGGTGAATCAGAAGAAGCAGAAGAAGGAGAAGGAGAAGGTGAAGTCTGGAGGGTGAATCAAAAGAATCAGAAGAAGGAGAAGGAGAAGGTGAAGTCTGGAGGGTGAATCAGAAGAAGCAGAAGAAGGAGAAGGAGAAGGTGAAGACTGGAGGTTGAATCAGAAGAAGTAAAAGAAGGAGAAGGAGAAGGTGAAGTCTGGAGGGTGAATCAGAAGAAGTAGAAGAAGGAGAAGGAGAAGGTGAAGTCTGGAGAGTGAATCAGAAGAAGCAGAAGAAGGAGAAGGAGAAGGTGAAGTCTGGAGGGTGAATCAGAAGAAGCAGAAGAAGGAGAAGGAGAAGATGAAGTCCGGAGGGTGAATCAGAAGAAGTAGAAGAAGGAGAAGGAGAAGGTGAGGTCTGGAGGGTGAATCAGAAGAAGCAGAAGAAGGAGAAGGAGAAGGTGAAGTCTGGAGGGTGAATCAGAAGAAGCAGAAGAAGGAGAAGGAGAAGGTGAAGTCAGGAGGGTGAATCAGAAGAAGCAGAAGAAGGAGAAGGAGAAGGTGGAGTTAGGAGGGTGAATCAGAAGAAGCAGAAGAAGGAGAAGGAGAAGGTGAAGTCAGGGGGGTGAAGCAGAAGAAGTAGAAGAAGGAGAAGGAGAAGGTGAAGTCAGGAGGGTGAAGCAGAAGAAGCAGAAGAAGGAGAAGGAGAAGGTGAAGTCTGGAGGGCGCAGCAGAAGAAGCAGAAGAAGGAGAACGAGAAGGTGAAGTCTGGAGGGTGAAGCAGAAGCAGAAGAAGGAGAAGGAGAAGTTGAAGTCTAGAGGGTGAATCAGAAGAAGGAGAAGAAGGAGAAGGAGAAGGTGAAGTCTGGAGGGTGAATCAGAAGAAGCAGAAGAAGGAGAAGGAGAAGGTGAAGTCTGGAGGGTGAATCAGAAGAAGCAGAAGAAGGAGAAGGAGAAGATGAAGTCTCGAGGGTGAATCAGAAGAAGTAGAAGAAGGAGAAGGAGAATGTGAAGTCTGGAGGGTGAATCAGAAGAAGCCGAAGAAGGAGAAGGAGAAGGTGAAGTCTGGAGGTTGAATCAGAAGAAGCAGAAGAAGGAGAAGGAGAAGATGAAGTCTGGAGGGTGAATCAGAAGAAGTAGATGAAGGAGAAGGAGAAGGTGAAATCTGGAGGGTGAATCAGAAGAAGCAGAAGAAGGAAAAAGAGAAGGTGAAGTCTGGAGGGTGAATCAAAAGAAGCAGAAAAAGTAGAAGGAGAAGGTGAAGTCTGGAGGGTGAATCAGAAGAAGTAGAAGAAGGAGAAGGAGAAGGTGAATTCTGGAGGGTGAATCAGAAGAAGCAGAAGAAGGAGAAGGAGAAGGTGAAGTCAGGAGGGTGAATCAGGAGAAGCAGAAGAAGGAGAAGGAGAAGGTGAAGTCTGGACGGTGAATCAGAAAACGCAGAAGAAGGAGAAGGAGAAGGTGAAGACTGGAGGGTGAATCAGAAGAAGTAGAAGAAGGAGAAGGAGAAGGTGAAGTCTGGAGGGTGAATCAGAAGAAGTAGAAGAAGGAGAAGGAGAAGGCGAAGTCTGGAGGGTGAATCAGAAGAAGCAGAAGAAGGAGAAGGAGAAGGTGAAGTCTGGAGGGTGAATCAGAAGAAGCAAAAGAAGGAGAAGGGGAAGATGAAGTCTGGAGGGTGAATCAGAAGAAGTTGAAGAAGGAGAAGGAGAAGTTGAGGTCTGGAGGGTGAATCAGAAGAAGCAGAAGAAGGAGAAGGAGAAGGTGAAGTCTGAAGGGTGAATCAAAAGAAGCAGAAGAAGGAGAAGGGGAAGATGAAGTCTGGAGGGTGAATCAGAAGAAGCAGAAGAAGGAGAAGGAGAAGGTGAAGTCTGGAGGGTGAATCAGAAGAAGCAGAAGAAGGAGAAGGAGAAGGTGAAGTCTGGTGGGTGAATCAGAAGAAGTAGAAGAAGGAGAAGGAGAAGGTGAAGTCTGGAGGGTGAATCAGAAAAAGCAGAAGAAGGAGGAGGAGAAGGTGAAGTCTGGAGGGTGAATCAGAAGAAGCAGAAGAAGGAGAAGGAGAAGGTGAAGTCTGGAGGGTGAATCAGAAGAAGTAGATGAAGGACAAGGAGAAGGTGAAGTCTGGAGGGTGAATCAGAAGAAGCAGAAGAAGGAGAAGGAGAAGGTAAAGTCTGGAGGGTGAATCAGAAGAAGCAGAAGAAGGAGAAGGAGAAGGTGAAGTCTGGAGGGTGAATCAGAAGAAGCAGAATAAGGAGAAGGAGAAGGTGAAGTCTGGCGGGTGAATCAGAAGAAGCAGAATAAGGAGAAGGAGAAGGTGAAGTCTGGAGGGTGAATCAGAAGAAGCAGAAGAAGGAGAAGGAGAAGGTGAAGTCTGGAGGGTGAATCAGAAGAAGTAGAAGATGGAGAAGGAGAAGGTGAAGTCTGGAGGGTGAAGCAGAAGAAGTAGAAGAAGGAGAAGGAGAAGGTGAAGTCAGGAGGGTGAATCAGAAGAAGTAGAAGAAGGAGAAGGAGAGGGTGAAGTCAGGAGGGTGAATCAGAAGAAGCAGAAGAAGGAGAAGGAGAAGGTGAAGTCTGGAGGGTGAATCAAAAGAATCAGAAGAAGGAGAAGGAGAAGGTGAAGTCTGGAGGGTGAATCAGAAGAAGCAGAAGAAGGAGAAGGAGAAGGTGAAGACTGGAGGTTGAATCAGAAGAAGTAAAAGAAGGAGAAGGAGAAGGTGAAGTCTGGAGGGTGAATCAGAAGAAGTAGAAGAAGGAGAAGGAGAAGGTGAAGTCTGGAGGGTGAATCAGAAGAAGCAGAAGAAGGAGAAGGAGAAGGTGAAGTCTGGAGGGTGAATCAGAAGAAGCAGAAGAAGGAGAAGGAGAAGATGAAGTCTGGAGGGTGAATCAGAAGAAGAAGAAGAAGGAGAAGGAGAAGGTGAGGTCTGGAGGGTGAATCAGAAGAAGCAGAAGAAGGAGAAGGAGAAGGTGAAGTCTGGAGGGTGAATCAGAAGAAGCAGAAGAAGGAGAAGGAGAAGGTGAAGTCTGGAGGGTGAATCAGAAGAAGCAGAAGAAGGAGAAGGAGAAGGTGAAGTCAGGAGGGTGAATCAGAAGAAGCAGAAGTAGGAGAAGGAGCAGGTGAAGTTAGGAGGGTGAATCAGAAGAAGCAGAAGAAGGAGAAGGAGAAGGTGAAGTCTGGAGGGTGAATCAGAAGAAGCAAAAGAAGGAGAAGGGGAAGATGAAGTCTGGAGGGTGAATCAGAAGAAGTTGAAGAAGGAGAAGGAGAAGGTGAGGTCTGGAGGGTGAATCAGAAGAAGCAGAAGAAGGAGAAGGAGAAGGTGAAGTCTGAAGGGTGAATCAAAAGAAGCAGAAGAAGGAGAAGGGGAAGATGAAGTCTGGAGGGTGAATCAGAAGAAGCAGAAGAAGGAGAAGGAGAAGGTGAAGTCTGGAGGGTGAATCAGAAGAAGCAGAAGAAGGAGAAGGAGAAGGTGAAGTCTGGTGGGTGAATCAGAAGAAGTAGAAGAAGGAGAAGGAGAAGGTGAAGTCTGGAGGGTGAATCAGAAAAAGCAGAAGAAGGAGGAGGAGAAGGTGAAGTCTGGAGGGTGAATCAGAAGAAGCAGAAGAAGGAGAAGGAGAAGAATAAGTCTGGAGGGTGAATCAGAAGAAGTAGATGAAGGAGAAGGAGAAGGTGAAGTCTGGAGGGTGAATCAGAAGAAGCAGAAGAAGGAGAAGGAGAAGGTAAAGTCTGGAGGGTGAATCAGAAGAAGCAGAAGAAGGAGAAGGAGAAGGTGAAGTCTGGAGGGTGAATCAGAAGAAGCAGAATAAGGAGAAGGAGAAGGTGAAGTCTGGCGGGTGAATCAGAAGAAGCAGAATAAGGAGAAGGAGAAGGTGAAGTCTGGAGGGTGAATCAGAAGAAGCAGAAGAAGGAGAAGGAGAAGGTGAAGTCTGGAGGGTGAAGCAGAAGAAGTAGAAGAAGGAGAAGGAGAAGGTGAAGTCAGGAGGGTGAATCAGAAGAAGTAGAAGAAGGAGAAGGAGAGGGTGAAGTCAGGAGGGTGAATCAGAAGAAGCAGAAGAAGGAGAAGGAGAAGGTGAAGTCTGGAGGGTGAATCAAAAGAATCAGAAGAAGGAGAAGGAGAAGGTGAAGTCTGGAGGGTGAATCAGAAGAAGCAGAAGAAGGAGAAGGAGAAGGTGAAGACTGGAGGTTGAATCAGAAGAAGTAAAAGAAGGAGAAGGAGAAGGTGAAGTCTGGAGGGTGAATCAGAAGAAGTAGAAGAAGGAGAAGGAGAAGGTGAAGTCTGGAGGGTGAATCAGAAGAAGCAGAAGAAGGAGAAGGAGAAGGTGAAGTCTGGAGGGTGAATCAGAAGAAGCAGAAGAAGGAGAAGGAGAAGATGAAGTCTGGAGGGTGAATCAGAAGAAGAAGAAGAAGGAGAAGGAGAAGGTGAGGTCTGGAGGGTGAATCAGAAGAAGCAGAAGAAGGAGAAGGAGAAGGTGAAGTCTGGAGGGTGAATCAGAAGAAGCAGAAGAAGGAGAAGGAGAAGGTGAAGTCTGGAGGGTGAATCAGAAGAAGCAGAAGAAGGAGAAGGAGAAGGTGAAGTCAGGAGGGTGAATCAGAAGAAGCAGAAGTAGGAGAAGGAGCAGGTGAAGTTAGGAGGGTGAATCAGAAGAAGCAGAAGAAGGAGAAGGAGAAGGTGAAGTCAGGGGGGTGAAGCAGAAGAAATAGAAGAAGGAGAAGGAGAAGGTGAAGTCAGGAGGGTGAAGCAGAAGAAGCAGAAGAAGGAGAAGGAGAAGGTGAAGTCTGGAGGGCGCAGCAGAAGAAGCAGAAGAAGGAGAACGAGAAGGTGAAGTCTGGAGGGTGAAGCAGAAGAAGCAGAAGAAGGAGAAGGAGAAGTTGAAGTCTAGAGGGTGAATCAGAAGAAGTAGAAGAAGGAGAAGGAGAAGGTGAAGTCTGGAGGGTGAATCAGAAGAAGCAGAAGAAGGAGAAGGAGAAGGTGAAGTCTGGAGGGTGAATCAGAAGAAGCATAAGAAGGAGAAGGAGAAGATGAAGTCTCGAGGGTGAATCAGAAGAAGTAGAAGAAGGAGAAGGAGAATGTGATGTCTGGAGGGTGAATCAGAAGAAGCCGAAGAAGGAGAAGGAGAAGGTGAAGTCTGGAGGGTGAATCAGAAGAAGTAGAAGAAGGAGAAGGAGAAGGTGAAGTCAGGAGGGTGAAGCAGAAGAAGCAGAAGAAGGAGAAGGAGAAGGTGAAGTTTGGATTGTGAAGCAGAAGAAGCAGAAGAAGGAGAAGGAGAAGGTGAAGTCTGGAGGGTGAAGCAGAAGAAGCAGAAGAAGGAGAAGGAGAAGGTGAAGTCAGGAGGGTGAATCAGAAGAAGCAGAAGAAGGAGAAGAAGAAGGTGAAGTCTGGAGGGTGAATCAGAAGAAGCAGAAGAAGGAGAAGGAGAATGTGAAGTCAGGAGGGTGAATCAGAAGAAGTAGATGAAGGAGAAGGAGAAGGTGAAGTCTGGAGGGTGAATCAGAAGAAGCAGAAGAAGGAGAAGGAGAAGGTGAAGTCTGGAGGGTGAATCAGAAGAAGCAGAAGAAGGAGAAGGAGAAGGTGAAGTCAGGGGGGTGAAGGAGAAGAAGTAGAAGAAGGAGAAGGAGAAGGTGAAGTCAGGAGGGTGAAGCAGAAGAAGCAGAAGAAGGAGAAGGAGAAGGTGAAGTCTGGAGGGCGCAGCAGAAGAAGCAGAAGAAGGAGAACGAGAAGGTGAAGTCTGGAGGGTGAAGCAGAAGCAGAAGAAGGAGAAGGAGAAGTTGAAGTCTAGAGGGTGAATCAGAAGAAGTAGAAGAAGGAGAAGGAGAAGGTGAAGTCTGGAGGGTGAATCAGAAGAAGCAGAAGAAGGAGAAGGAGAAGGTGAAGTCTGGAGGGTGAATCAGAAGAAGCAGAAGAAGGAGAAGGAGAAGGTGAAGTCTGGAGGGTGAATCAGAAGAAGCAGAAGAAGGAGAAGGAGAAGATGAAGTCTGGAGGGTGAATCAGAAGAAGTAGATGAAGGAGAAGGAGAAGGTGAAGTCTGGAGGGTGAATCAGAAGAAGCAGAAGAAGGAGAAGGAGAAGGTAAAGTCTGGAGGGTGAATCAGAAGAAGCAGAAGAAGGAGAAGGAGAAGGTGAAATCTGGAGGGTGAATCAGAAGAAGCAGAAGAAGGAAAAAGAGAAGGTGAAGTCTGGAGGGTGAATCAGAAGAAGCAGAAAAAGTAGAAGGAGAAGGTGAAGTCTGGAGGGTGAATCAGAAGGAGTAGAAGAAGGAGATGATGAAGTCTGGAGGGTGAATCAGAAGAAGTAGATGAAGGAGAAGGAGAAGGTGAAGTCTGGAGGGTGAATCAGAAGAAGCAGAAGAAGGAGAAGGAGAAGGTAAAGTCTGGAGGGTGAATCAGAAGAAGCAGAAGAAGGAGAAGGAGAAGGTGAAATCTGGAGTGTGAATCAGAAGAAGTAGAAGAAGGAAAAAGAGAAGGTGAAGTCTGGAGGGTGAATCAGAAGAAGCAGAAAAAGTAGAAGGAGAAGGTGAAGTCTGGAGGGTGAATCAGAAGAAGTAGAAGAAGGAGAAGGAGAAGGTGAAGTCTGGAGGGTGAATCAGAAGAAGCAGAAGAAGGAGAAGGAGAAGGTGAAGTCAGGAGGGTGAATCAGGAGAAGCAGAAGAAGGAGAAGGAGAAGGTGAAGTCTGGACGGTGAATCAGAAGACGCAGAAGAAGGAGAAGGAAAAGGTGAAGACTGGAGGGTGAATCAGAAGAAATAGAAGAAGGAGAAGGAGAAGGTGAAGTCTGGAGGGTGAATCAGAAGAAGTAGAAGAAGGAGAAGGAGAAGGCGAAGTCTGGAGGGTGAATCAGAAGAAGCAGAAGAAGGAGAAGGAGCAGGTGAAGTCTGGAGGGTGAATCAGAAGAAGCAAAAGAAGGAGAAGGAGAAGATGAAGTCTGGAGGGTGAATCAGAAGAAGTTGAAGAAGGAGAAGGAGAAGGTGAGGTCTGGAGGGTGAATCAGAAGAAGCAGAAGAAGGAGAAGGAGAAGGTGAAGTCTGAAGGGTGAATCAAAAGAAGCAGAAGAAGGAGAAGGGGAAGATGAAGTCTGGAGGGTGAATCAGAAGAAGCAGAAGAAGGAGAAGGAGAAGGTGAAGTCTGGAGGGTGAATCAGAAGAAGCAGAAGAAGGAGAAGGAGAAGGTGAAGTCTGGTGGGTGAATCAGAAGAAGTAGAAGAAGGAGAAGGAGAAGGTGAAGTCTGGAGGGTGAATCAGAAGAAGTAGAAGAAGGAGAAGGAGAAGGTGAAGTCAGGAGGGTGAATCAGAAAAAGCAGAAGAAGGAGGAGGAGAAGGTGAAGTCTGGAGGGTGAATCAGAAGAAGCAGAAGAAGGAGAAGGAGAAGATGAAGTCTGGAGGGTGAATCAGAAGAAGTAGATGAAGGAGAAGGAGAAGGTGAAGTCTGGAGGGTGAATCAGAAGAAGCAGAAGAAGGAGAAGGAGAAGGTAAAGTCTGGAGGGTGAATCAGAAGAAGCAGAAGAAGGAGAAGGAGAAGGTGAAGTCTGGAGGGTGAATCAGAAGAAGCAGAATAAGGAGAAGGAGAAGGTGAAGTCTGGCGGGTGAATCAGAAGAAGCAGAATAAGGAGAAGGAGAAGGTGAAGTCTGGAGGGTGAATCAGAAGAAGCAGAAGAAGGAGAAGGAGAAGGTGAAGTCTGGAGGGTGAATCAGAAGAAGTAGAAGATGGAGAAGGAGAAGGTGAAGTCTGGAGGGTGAAGCAGAAGAAGTAGAAGAAGGGGAAGGAGAAGGTGAAGTCAGGAGGGTGAATCAGAAGAAGTAGAAGAAGGAGAAGGAGAGGGTGAAGTCAGGAGGGTGAATCAGAAGAAGCAGAAGAAGGAGAAGGAGAAGGTGAAGTCTGGAGGGTGAATCAAAAGAATCAGAAGAAGGAGAAGGAGAAGGTGAAGTCTGGAGGGTGAATCAGAAGAAGCAGGAGAAGGAGAAGGAGAAGGTGAAGACTGGAGGTTGAATCAGAAGAAGTAAAAGAAGGAGAAGGAGAAGGTGAAGTCTGGAGGGTGAATCAGAAGAAGTAGAAGAAGGAGAAGGAGAAGGTGAAGTCTGGAGGGTGAATCAGAAGAAGCAGAAGAAGGAGAAGGAGAAGGTGAAATCTGGAGGGTGAATCAGAAGAAGCAGAAGAAGGAGAAGGAGAAGATGAAGTCTGGAGGGTGAATCAGAAGAAGAAGAAGAAGGAGAAGGAGAAGCTGAGGTCTGGAGGGTGAATCAGAAGAAGCAGAAGAAGGAGAAGGAGAAGGTGAAGTCTGGAGGGTGAATCAGAAGAAGCAGAAGAAGGAGAAGGAGAAGGTGAAGTCTGGAGGGTGAATCAGAAGAAGCAGAAGAAGGAGAAGGAGAAGGTGAAGTCAGGAGGGTGAATCAGAAGAAGCAGAAGTAGGAGAAGGAGCAGGTGAAGTTAGGAGGGTGAATCAGAAGAAGCAGAAGAAGGAGAAGTAGAAGGTGAAGTCAGGGGGGTGAAGCAGAAGAAGTAGAAGAAGGAGAAGGAGAAGGTGAAGTCAGGAGGGTGAAGCAGAAGAAGCAGAAGAAGGAGAAGGAGAAGGTGAAGTCTGGAGGGCGCAGCAGCAGAAGCAGAAGAAGGAGAACGAGAAGGTGAAGTCTGGAGGGTGAAGCAGAAGAAGCAGAAGAAGGAGAAGGAGAAGTTGAAGTCTAGAGGGTGAATCAGAAGAAGTAGAAGAAGGAGAAGGAGAAGTTGAAGTCTGGAGGGTGAATCAGAAGAAGCAGAAGAAGGAGAAGGAGAAGGTGAAGTCTGGAGGGTGAATCAGAAGAAGCATAAGAAGGAGATGGAGAAGATGAAGTCTCGAGGGTGAATCAGAAGAAGTAGAAGAAGGAGAAGGAGAATGTGAAGTCTGGAGGGTGAATCAGAAGATGCCGAAGAAGGAGAAGGAGAAGGTGAAGTCTGGAGGGTGAATCAGAAGAAGTAGAAGAAGGAGAAGGAGAAGGTGAAGTCAGGAGGGTGAAGCAGAAGAAGCAGAAGAAGGAGTAGGAGAAGGTGAAGTCTGGAGGGTGAAGCAGAAGAAGCAGAAGAAGGAGAAGGAGAAGGTGAAGTCTGGAGGGTGAAGCAGAAGAAGCAGAAGAAGGAGAAGGAGAAGGTGAAGTCAGGAGGGTGAATCAGAAGAATCAGAAGAAGGAGAAGGAGAAGGTGAAGTCTGGAGGGTGAATCAGAAGAAGCAGAATAAGGAGAAGGAAAAGGTGAAGTCAGGAGGGTGAATCAGAAGAAGTAGATGAAGGAGAAGGAGAAGGTGAAGTCTGGAGGGTGAATCAGAAGAAGCAGAAGAAGGAGAAGGAGAAGGTAAAGTCTGGAGGGTGAATCAGAAGAAGCAGAAGAAGGAGAAGGAGAAGGTGAAGTCTGGAGGGTGAAGCAGAAGAAGTAGAAGAAGGAGAAGGAGAAGGTGAAGTCAGGAGGGTGAATCAGAAGAAGTAGAAGAAGGAGAAGGAGAGGGTGAAGTCAGGAGGGTGAATCAGAAGAAGCAGAAGAAGGAGAAGGAGAAGGTGAAGTCTGGAGGGTGAATCAAAAGAATCAGAAGAAGGAGAAGGAGAAGGTGAAGTCTGGAGGGTGAATCAGAAGAAGCAGAAGAAGGAGAAGGAGAAGGTGAAGACTGGAGGTTGAATCAGAAGAAGTAAAAGAAGGAGAAGGAGAAGGTGAAGTCTGGAGGGTGAATCAGAAGAAGTAGAAGAAGGAGAAGGAGAAGGTGAAGTCTGGAGGGTGAATCAGAAGAAGCAGAATAAGGAGAAGGAGAAGGTGAAGTCTGGAGGGTGAATCAGAAGAAGCAGAAGAAGGAGAAGGAGAAGATGAAGTCCGGAGGGTGAATCAGAAGAAGTAGAAGAAGGAGAAGGAGAAGGTGAGGTCTGGAGGGTGAATCAGAAGAAGCAGAAGAAGGAGAAGGAGAAGGTGAAGTCTGGAGGGTGAATCAGAAGAAGCAGAAGAAGGAGCAGGAGAAGGTGAAGTCAATAGGGTGAATCAGAAGAAGCAGAAGAAGGAGAAGGAGAAGGTGGAGTTAGGAGGGTGAATCAGAAGAAGCAGAAGAAGGAGAAGGAGAAGGTGAAGTCAGGGGGGTGAAGCAGAAGAAGTAGAAGAAGGAGAAGGAGAAGGTGAAGTCAGGAGGGTGAAGCAGAAGAAGCAGAAGAAGGAGAAGGAGAAGGTGAAGTCTGGAGGGCGCAGCAGAAGAAGCAGAAGAAGGAGAACGAGAAGGTGAAGTCTGGAGGGTGAAGCAGAAGCAGAAGAAGGAGAAGGAGAAGTTGAAGTCTAGAGGGTGAATCAGAAGAAGTAGAAGAAGGAGAAGGAGAAGGTGAAGTCTGGAGGGTGAATCAGAAGAAGCAGAAGAAGGAGAAGGAGAAGGTGAAGTCTGGAGGGTGAATCAGAAGAAGCAGAAGAAGGAGAAGGAGAAGATGAAGTCTCGAGGGTGAATCAGAAGAAGTAGAAGAAGGAGAAGGAGAATGTGAAGTCTGGAGGGTGAATCAGAAGAAGCCGAAGAAGGAGAAGGAGAAGGTGAAGTCTGGAGGGTGAATCAGAAGAAGCAGAAGAAGGAGAAGGAGAAGATGAAGTCTGGAGGGTGAATCAGAAGAAGCAGATGAAGGAGAAGGAGAAGGTGAAGTCTGGAGGGTGAATCAGAAGAAGCAGAAGAAGGAAAAAGAGAAGGTGAAGTCTGGAGGGTGAATCAGAAGAAGCAGAAAAAGTAGAAGGAGAAGGTGGAAGTCTGGAGGGTGAATCAGAAGAAGTAGAAGAAGGAGAAGGAGAAGGTGAAGTCTGGAGGGTGAATCAGAAGAAGCAGAAGAAGGAGAAGGAGAAGGTGAAGTCAGGAGGGTGAATCAGGAGAAGCAGAAGAAGGAGAAGGAGAAGGTGAAGCCGGACGGTGAATCAGAAGACGCAGAAGAAGGAGAAGGAGAAGGTGAAGACTGGAGGGTGAATCAGAAGAAGTAGAAGAAGGAGAAGGAGAAGGTGAAGTCTGGAGGGTGAATCAGAAGAAGTAGAAGAAGGAGAAGGAGAAGGCGAAGTCTGGAGGGTGAATCAGAAGAAGCAGAAGAAGGAGAAGGAGAAGGTGAAGTCTGGAGGGTGAATCAGAAGAAGCAAAAGAAGGAGAAGGAGAAGATGAAGTCTGGAGGGTGAATCAGAAGAAGTTGAAGAAGGAGAAGGAGAAGGTGAGGTCTGGAGGGTGAATCAGAAGAAGCAGAAGAAGGAGAAGGAGAAGGTGAAGTCTGAAGTGTGAATCAAAAGAAGCAGAAGAAGGAGAAGGGGAAGATGAAGTCTGGAGGGTGAATCAGAAGAAGCAGATGAAGGAGAAGGAGAAGGTGAAGTCTGGAGGGTGAATCAGAAGAAGCAGAAGAAGGAAAAAGAGAAGGTGAAGTCTGGAGGGTGAATCAGAAGAAGCAGAAAAAGTAGAAGGAGAAGGTGAAGTCTGGAGGGTGAATCAGAAGAAGTAGAAGAAGGAGAAGGAGAAGGTGAAGTCTGGAGGGTGAATCAGAAGAAGCAGAAGAAGGAGAAGGAGAAGGTGAAGTCAGGAGGGTGTATCAGGAGAAGCAGAAGAAGGAGAAGGAGAAGGTGAAGCCTGGACGGTGAATCAGAAGACGCAGAAGAAGGAGAAGGAGAAGATGAAGACTGGAGGGTGAATCAGAAGAAGTAGAAGAAGGAGAAGGAGAAGGTGAAGTCTGGAGGGTGAATCAGAAGAAGTAGAAGAAGGAGAAGGAGAAGGCGAAGTCTGGAGGGTGAATCAGAAGAAGCAGAAGAAGGAGAAGGAGAAGGTGAAGTCTGGAGGGTGAATCAGAAGAAGCAAAAGAAGGAGAAGGAGAAGATGAAGTCTGGAGGGTGAATCAGAAGAAGTTGAAGAAGGAGAAGGAGAAGGTGAGGTCTGGAGGGTGAATCAGAAGAAGCAGAAGAAGGAGAAGGAGAAGGTGAAGTCTGAAGTGTGAATCAAAAGAAGCAGAAGAAGGAGAAGGGGAAGATGAAGTCTGGAGGGTGAATCAGAAGAAGCAGAAGAAGGAGAAGGAGAAGGTGAAGTCTGGAGGGTGAATCAGAAGAAGCAGAAGAAGGAGAAGGAGAAGGTGAAGTCTGGTGGGTGAATCAGAAGAAGTAGAAGAAGGAGAAGGAGAAGGTGAAGTCTGGAGGGTGAATCAGAAGAAGTAGAAGAAGGAGAAGGAGAAGGTGAAGTCAGGAGGGTGAATCAGAAAAAGCAGAAGAAGGAGGAGGAGAAGGTGAAGTCTGGAGGGTGAATCAGAAGAAGCAGAAGAAGGAGAAGGAGAAGATGAAGTCTGGAGGGTGAATCAGAAGAAGTAGATGAAGGAGAAGGAGAAGGTGAAGTCTGGAGGGTGAATCAGAAGAAGCAGAAGAAGGAGAAGGAGAAGGTAAAGTCTGGAGGGTGAATCAGAAGAAGCAGAAGAAGGAGAAGGAGAAGGTGAAGTCTGGAAGGTGAATCAGAAGAAGCAGAATAAGGAGAAGGAGAAGGTGAAGTCTGGCGGGTGAATCAGAAGAAGCAGAATAAGGAGAAGGAGAAGGTGAAGTCTGGAGGGTGAATCAGAAGAAGCAGAAGAAGGAGAAGGAGAAGGTGAATCTGGAGGGTGAATCAGAAGAAGTAGAAGATGGAGAAGGAGAAGGTGAAGTCTGGAGGGTGAAGCAGAAGAAGTAGAAGAAGGAGAAGGAGAAGGTGAAGTCAGGAGGGTGAATCAGAAGAAGTAGAAGAAGGAGAAGGAGAGGGTGAAGTCAGGAGGGTGAATCAGAAGAAGCAGAAGAAGGAGAAGGAGAAGGTGAAGTCTGGAGGGTGAATCAAAAGAATCAGAAGAAGGAGAAGGAGAAGGTGAAGTCTGGAGGGTGAATCAGAAGAAGCAGAAGAAGGAGAAGGAGAAGGTGAAGACTGGAGGTTGAATCAGAAGAAGTAAAAGAAGGAGAAGGAGAAGGTGAAGTCTGGAGGGTGAATCAGAAGAAGTAGAAGAAGGAGAAGGAGAAGGTGAAGTCTGGAGGGTGAATCAGAAGAAGCAGAAGAAGGAGAAGGAGAAGGTGAAGTCTGGAGGGTGAATCAGAAGATGCAGAAGAAGGAGAAGGAGAAGATGAAGTCTGGAGGGTGAATCAGAAGAAGAAGAAGAAGGAGAAGGAGAAGGTGAGGTCTGGAGGGTGAATCAGAAGAAGCAGAAGAAGGAGAAGGAGAAGGTGAAGTCTGGAGGGTGAATCAGAAGAAGCAGAAGAAGGAGAAGGAGAAGATGAAGTCTCGAGGGTGAATCAGAAGAAGTAGAAGAAGGAGAAGGAGAATGTGAAGTCTGGAGGGTGAATCAGAAGAAGCCGAAGAAGGAGAAGGAGAAGGTGAAGTCTGGAGGGTGAATCAGAAGAAGCAGAAGAAGGAGAAGGAGAAGGTGAAGTCTGGAGGGTGAATCAGAAGAAGCAGAAGAAGGAGAAGGAGAAGGTGAAGTCAGGAGGGTGAATCAGAAGAAGTAGAAGAAGGAGAAGGAGAAGGTGAAGTCAGGAGGGTGAAGCAGAAGAAGCAGAAGAAGGAGAAGGAGAAGGTGAAGTCTGGAGGGTGAATCAAAAGAATCAGAAGAAGGAGAAGGAGAAGGTGAAGTCTGGAGGGTGAATCAGAAGAAGCAGAAGAAGGAGAAGGAGAAGGTGAAGACTGGAGGTTGAATCAGAAGAAGTAAAAGAAGGAGAAGGAGAAGGTGAAGTCTGGAGGGTGAATCAGAAGAAGTAGAAGAAGGAGAAGGAGAAGGTGAAGTCTGGAGGGTGAATCAGAAGAAGCAGAAGAAGGAGAAGGAGAAGGTGAAGTCTGGAGGGTGAATCAGAAGATGCAGAAGAAGGAGAAGGAGAAGATGAAGTCTGGAGGGTGAATCAGAAGAAGAAGAAGAAGGAGAAGGTGAGGTCTGGAGGGTGAATCAGAAGAAGCAGAAGAAGGAGAAGGAGAAGGTGAAGTCTGGAGGGTGAATCAGAAGAAGCAGAAGAAGGAGAAGGAGAAGATGAAGTCTCGAGGGTGAATCAGAAGAAGTAGAAGAAGGAGAAGGAGAATGTGAAGTCTGGAGGGTGAATCAGAAGAAGCCGAAGAAGGAGAAGGAGAAGGTGAAGTCTGGAGGGTGAATCAGAAGAAGCAGAAGAAGGAGAAGGAGAAGGTGAAGTCTGGAGGGTGAATCAGAAGAAGCAGAAGAAGGAGAAGGAGAAGGTGAAGTCAGGAGGGTGAATCAGAAGAAGTAGAAGAAGGAGAAGGAGAAGGTGAAGTCAGGAGGGTGAAGCAGAAGAAGCAGAAGAAGGAGAAGGAGAAGGTGAAGTCTGGAGGGCGCAGCAGAAGAAGTAGAAGAAGGAGAACGAGAAGGTGAAGTCTGGAGGGTGAAGCAGAAGAAGCAGAAGAAGGAGAAGGAGAAGTTGAAGTCTAGAGGGTGAATCAGAAGAAGTAGAAGAAGGAGAAGGAGAAGGTGAAGTCTGGTGGGTGAATCAGAAGAAGCAGAAGAAGGAGAAGGAGAAGGTGAAGTCTGGAGCGTGAATCAGAAGAAGCATAAGAAGGAGAAGGAGAAGATGAAGTCTCGAAGGTGAATCAGAAGAAGTAGAAGAAGGAGAAGGAGAATGTGAAGTCTGGAGGGTGAATCAGAAGAAGCCGAAGAAGGAGAAGGAGAAGGTGAAGTCTGGAGGGTGAATCAGAAGAAGTAGAAGAAGGAGAAGGAGAAGGTGAAGTCAGGAGGGTGAAGCAGAAGAAGCAGAAGAAGGAGAAGGAGAAGGTGAAGTCTGGAGGGTGAAGCAGAAGAAGCAGAAGAAGGAGAAGAAGAAGGTGAAGTCTGGAGGGTCAAGCAGAAGAAGCAGAAGAAGGAGAAGGAGAAGGTGAAGTCAGGAGGGTGAATCAGAAGAAGCAGAAGAAGGAGAAGGAGAAGGTGAAGTCTGGAGGGTGAATCAGAAGAAGCAGAAGAAGGAGAAGGAGAAGGTGAAGTCAGGAGGGTGAATCAGAAGAAGTAGATGAAGGAGAAGGAGAAGGTGAAGTCTGGAGGGTGAATCAGAAGAAGCAGAATAAGGAGAAGGAGAAGGTGAAGTCTGGCGGGTGAATCAGAAGAAGCAGAATAAGGAGAAGGAGAAGGTGAAGTCTGGAGGGTGAATCAGAAGAAGCAGAAGAAGGAAAAGGAGAAGGTGAAGTCTGGAGGGTGAATCAGAAGAAGTAGAAGATGGAGAAGGAGAAGGTGAAGTCTGGAGGGTGAAGCAGAAGAAGTAGAAGAAGGAGAAGGAGAAGGTGAAGTCTGGAGGGTGAATCAGAAGAAGTAGAAGAAGGAGAAGGAGAAGGTGAAGTCTGGAGGGTGAAGCAGAAGAAGTAGAAGAAGGAGAAGGAGAAGGTGAAGTCTGGAGGGTGAATCAGAAGAAGCAGAAGAAGGAGAAGGAGAAGGTGAAGTCTGGAGGGTGAATCAGAAGAAGCAGAATAAGGAGAAGGAGAAGGTGAAGTCTGGAGGGTGAATCAGAAGAAGCAGAAGAAGGAGAAGGAGAAGGTGAAGTCTGGAGGGTGAATCAGAAGAAGCAGAATAAGGAGAAGGAGAAGGTGAAGTCTGGAGGGTGAATCAGAAGAAGCAGAAGAAGGAGAAGGAGAAGGTGAAGTCGGGGGGTGAATCAGAAGAAGTAGAAGAAGGAGAAGGAGAAGGTGAATTCTGGAGGGTGAAGCAGAAGAAGTAGAAGAAGGAGAAGGAGAAGGTGAAGTCAGGAGGGTGAATCAGAAGAAGTAGAAGAAGGAGAAGGAGAAGGTGAAGTCAGGAGGGTGAATCAGAAGAAGCAGAAGAAGGAGATATAGAAGGTGAAGTCTTGAGGGTGAATCAGAAGAATCAGAAGAAGGAGAAGGAGAAGGTGAAGTCTGGAGGGTGAAGCAGAAGAAGCAGAAGAAAGAGAAGGAGAAGGTGAAGTCTGGAGGGTGAAGCAGAAGAAACAGAAGAAGGAGAAGGAGAAGGTGAAGACTGGAGGGTGAATCAGAAGAAGTAGAAGAAGGAGAAGGAGAAGGTGAAGTCTATAGGGTGAATCAGAAGAAGTAGAAGAAGGAGAAGGAGAAGGTGAAGTCTGGAGGGTGAATCAGAAGAAGCAGAAGAAGGAGAAGGAGAAGGTGAAGTCTGGAGGGTGAATCAGAAGAAGCAGAAGAAGGAGAAGGAGAAGATGAAGTCTGGAGGGTGAATCAGAAGAAGTAGAAGAAGGAGAAGGAGAAGGTGAGGTCTGGAGGGTGAATCAGAAGAAGCAGAAGAAGGAGAAGGAGAAGGTGAAGTCTGGAGGGTGAATCAGAAGAAGCAGAAGAAGGAGAAGGAGAAGGTGAAGTCTGGAGGGTGAATCAGAAGAAGCAGAAGAAGGAGAAGGAGAAGGTGAAGTCAGGAGGGTGAATCAGAAGAAGCAGAAGAAGGAGAAGGAGCAGGTGAAGTCAGGGGGGTGTAGCAGAAGAAGTAGAAGAAGGAGAAGGAGAAGGTGAAGTCAGGACGATGAAGCAGAAGAAGCAGAAGAAGGAGAAGGAGAAGGTGAAGCCTGGAGGGCGCAGCAGAAGAAGCAGAAGAAGGAGAAGGAGAAGGTGAAGTCTGGAGTGTGAAGCAGAAGAAGCAGAAGAAGGAGAAGGAGAAGGTGAAGTCTGGAGGGCGCAGCAGAAGAAGCAGAAGAAGGAGAATGAGAAGGTGAAGTCTGGAGGGTGAATCAGAAGAAGCAGAAGAAGGAGAAGGAGAAGGTGAAGTCTGGAGGGTGAATCAGAAGAAGTGGAAGAAGGAGAAGGAGAAGGTGAAGTCTGGAGGGTGAAGCAGAAGAAGTAGAAGAAGGAGAAGGAGAAGGTGAAGTCAGGAGGGTGAATCAGAAGAAGTAGAAGAAGGTGAAGGAGAAGGTGAAGTCAGGAGGGTGAATCAGAAGAAGCAGAAGAAGGAGAAGGAGAAGGTGAAGTCTGGAGGGTGAATCAGAAGAATCAGAAGAAGGAGAAGAAGAAGGTGAAGTCTGGAGGGTGAATCAGAAGAAGCAGAAGAAAGAGAAGGAGAAGGTGAAGTCTGGAGGGTGAAGCAGAAGAAACAGAAGAAGGAGAAGGAGAAGGTGAAGACTGGAGGGTGAATCAGAAGAAGTAGAAGAAGGAGAAGGAGAAGGTGAAGTCTGGAGGGTGAATCAGAAGAAGTAGAAGAAGGAGAAGGAGAAGTTGAAGTCTGGAGGGTGAATCAGAAGAAGCAGAAGAAGGAGAAGGAGAAGGTGAAGTCTGGAGGGTGAATCAGAAGAAGCAGAAGAAGGAGAAGGAGAAGATGAAGTCTGGAGGGTGAATCAGTAGAAGTAGACGAAGGAGAAGGAGAAGTTGAAGTCTGGAGGGTGAATCAGAAGAAGCAGAAGAAGGAGAAGGAGAAGGTGAAGTCTGGAGGGTGAATCAGAAGAAGTAGAAGAAGGAGAAGGAGAAGGTGAAGTCTGGAGGGTGAATCAGAAGAAGCAGAAGAAGGAGAAGGAGAAGGTGAAGTCTGGAGGGTGAATCAGAAGAAGCAGAAGAAGGAGAAGGAGAAGGTGAAGTCTGGAGGGTGAATCAGAAGAAGTAGAAGAAGGAGAAGGAGAAGTTGAAGTCTGGAGGGTGAAGCAGAAGAAGTAGAAGATGGAGAAGGAGAAGGTGAAGTCAGGAGGGTGAATCAGAAGAAGTAGAAGAAGGAGAAGGAGAAGGTGAAGTCAGGAGGGTGAATCAGAAGAAGCAGAAGATGGAGAAGGAGAAGGTGAAGTCTGGAGGGTGAATCAGAAGAATCAGAAGAAGGAGAAGGAGAAGGTGAAGTCTGGAGGGTGAATCAGAAGAAGCAGAGGAAGGAGAAGGAGAAGGTGAAGTCTGGAGGGTGAATCAAAAGAAGCAGAATAAGGAGAAGGAGAAGGTGAAGTCTGGAGGGTGAATCAGAAGAAGCAGAATAAGGAGAAGGAGAAGGTGAAGTCTGGAGGGTGAATCAGAAGAAGCAGAAGAAGGAGAAGGAGAAGGTGAAGTCTGGAGGGTGAATCAGAAGAAGTAGAAGAAGGAGAAGGAGAAGGTGAAGTCTGGAGGGTGAAGCAGAAGAAGTAGAAGAAGCAGAAGGAGAAGGTGAAGTCAGGAGGGTGAATCAGAAGAAGCAGAAGAAGGAGAAGGAGAAGGTGAAGTCTGGAGGGTGAATCAGAAGAATCAGAAGAAGGAGAAGGAGAAGGTGAAGTCTGGAGGGTGAATCAGAAGAAGCAGAAGAAAGAGAAGGAGAAGGTGAAGTCTGGAGGGTGAAGCAGAAGAAACAGAAGAAGGAGAAGGAGAAGGTGAAGACTGGAGGGTGAATCAGAAGAAGTAGAAGAAGGAGAAGGAGAAGGTGAAGTCTGGAGGGTGAATCAGAAGAAGTAGAAGAAGGAGAAGGAGAAGGTGAAGTCTGGAGGGTGAATCAGAAGAAGCAGAAGAAGGAGAAGGAGAAGGTGAAGTCTGGAGGGTGAATCAGAAGAAGCAGAAGAAGGAGAAGGAGAAGATGAAGTCTGGAGGGTGAATCGGAAGAAGTAGAAGAAGGAGAAGGAGAAGGTGAAGTCTGGAGGGTGAATCAGAAGAAGTAGAAGAAGGAGAAGGAGAAGTTGAAGTCTGGAGGGTGAATCAGAAGAAGCAGAAGAAGGAGAAGGAGAAGGTGAAGTCTGGAGGGTGAATCAGAAGAAGCAGAAGAAGGAGAAGGAGAAGATGAAGTCTGGAGGGTGAATCAGAAGAAGTAGAAGAAGGAGAAGGAGAAGGTGAAGTCTGGAGGGTGAATCAGAAGAAGTAGAAGAAGGAGAAGGAGAAGATGAAGTCTGGAGGGTGAATCAGAAGAAACAGAAGAAGGAGCAGGAGAAGGTGAAGTCTGGAGGGTGAATCAGAAGAAGGAGAAGAAGGAGAAGGAGAAGGTGTAGTCTGGAGGGTGAATCAGAAGAAGTAGACGAAGGAGAAGGAGAAGGTAAAGTCTGGAGGGTGAATCAGAAGAAGCAGAAGAAGGAGAAGGTGAAGTCTGGAGGGTGAATCAAAAGAAGCAGAATAAGGAGAAGGAGAAGGTGAAGTCTGGAGGGTGAATCAGAAGAAGCAGAATAAGGAGAAGGAGAAGGTGAAGTCTGGAGGGTGAATCAGAAGAAGTAGAAGAAGGAGAAGGAGAAGGTGAAGTCTGGAGGGTGAAGCAGAAGAAGTAGAAGAAGCAGAAGGAGAAGGTGAAGTCAGGAGGGTGAATCAGAAGAAGCAGAAGAAGGAGAAGGAGAAGGTGAAGTCTGGAGGGTGAATCAGAAGAATCAGAAGAAGGAGAAGGAGAAGGTGAAGTCTGGAGGGTGAATCAGAAGAAGCAGAAGAAAGAGAAGGAGAAGGTGAAGTCTGGAGGGTGAAGCAGAAGAAACAGAAGAAGGAGAAGGAGAAGGTGAAGACTGGAGGGTGAATCAGAAGAAGTAGAAGAAGGAGAAGGAGAAGGTGAAGTCTGGAGGGTGAATCAGAAGAAGTAGAAGAAGGAGAAGGAGAAGGTGAAGTCTGGAGGGTGAATCAGAAGAAGCAGAAGAAGGAGAAGGAGAAGGTGAAGTCTGGAGGGTGAATCAGAAGAAGCAGAAGAAGGAGAAGGAGAAGATGAAGTCTGGAGGGTGAATCGGAAGAAGTAGAAGAAGGAGAAGGAGAAGGTGAAGTCTGGAGGGTGAATCAGAAGAAGTAGAAGAAGGAGAAGTAGAAGTTGAAGTCTGGAGGGTGAATCAGAAGAAGCAGAAGAAGGAGAAGGAGAAGGTGAAGTCTGGAGGGTGAATCAGAAGAAGCAGAAGAAGGAGAAGGAGAAGATGAAGTCTGGAGGGTGAATCAGAAGAAGTAGAAGAAGGAGAAGGAGAAGGTGAAGTCTGGAGGGTGAATCAGAAGAAGTAGAAGAAGGAGAAGGAGAAGATGAAGTCTGGAGGGTGAATCAGAAGAAACAGAAGAAGGAGCAGGAGAAGGTGAAGTCTGGAGGGTGAATCAGAAGAAGGAGAAGAAGGAGAAGGAGAAGGTGTAGTCTGGAGGGTGAATCAGAAGAAGTAGACGAAGGAGAAGGAGAAGGTAAAGTCTGGAGGGTGAATCAGAAGAAGCAGAAGAAGGAGAAGGTGAAGTCTGGAGGGTGAATCAGAAGAAGTAGAAGAAGGAGAAGGAGAAGGTGAAGTCTGGAGGGTGAATCAGAAGAAGCAGAAGAAGGAGAAGGAGAAGGTGAAGTCTGGAGGGTGAATCAGAAGAAGCAGAAGAAGGAGAAGGAGAAGGTGAAGTCTGGAGGGTGAATCAGAAGAAGTAGATGAAGGAGAAGGAGAAGGTGAAGTCTGGAGGGTGAATCAGAAAAGCAGAAGAAGGAGATGGAGAAGGTGAAGTCTGGAGGGTGAATCAGAAGACGTAGAAGAAGGAGAAGGAGAAGGTGAAGTCTGGAGGGTGAATCAGAAGAAGCAGAAGAAGGAGAAGGAGAAGGTGAAGTCTGGAGGGTGAATCAGAAGAAGCAGAAGAAGGAGAAGGAGAAGGTGAAGTCTGGAGGGTGATTCAGAAGAAGCAGAATAAGGAGAAGGAGAAGGTGAAGTCTGGAGGGTGAATCAGAAGAAGCAGAAGAAGGAGAAGGAGAAGGTGAAGTCTGGAGGGTGAATCAGAAGAAGTAGAAGAAGGAGAAGGAGAAGGTGAAGTCTGGAGGGTGAATCAGAAGAAGTAGAAGAAGGAGAAGGAGAAGGTGAAGTCTGGAGGGTGAATCAGAAGAAGTAGAAGAAGGAGAAGGAGAAGGTGAAGTCTGGAGGGTGAAGCAGAAGAAGTAGAAGAAGGAGAAGGAGAAGGTGAAGTCAGGAGGGTGAATCAGAAGATGTAGAAGAAGGACAAGGAGAAGGTGAAGTCAGGAGGGTGAATCAGAAGAAGCAGAAGAAGGAGAAGGAGAAGGTGAAGTCTGGAGGGTGAATCAGAAGAAGTAGAAGAAGGAGAAGGAGAAGGTGAAGTCTGGAGGGTGAATCAGAAGAAGCAGAAGAAGGAGAAGGAGAAGGTGAAGTCTGGAGGGTGAATCAGAAGAAGCAGAAGAAGGAGAAGGAGAAGGTGAAGTCTGGAGGGTGAATCAGAAGAAGCAGAATAAGGAGAAGGAGAAGGTTAAGTCTGGAGGGTGAATCAGAAGAAGCAGAAGAAGGAGAAGGAGAAGGTGAAGTCTGGAGGGTGAATCAGAAGAAGTAGAAGAAGGAGAAGGAGAAGGTGAAGTCTGGAGGGTGAAGCAGAAGAAGTAGAAGAAGGAGAAGGAGAAGGTGAAGTCAGGAGGGTGAATCAGAAGAAGTAGAAGAAGGAGAAGGAGAAGGTGAAGTCAGGAGGGTGAATCAGAAGAAGCAGAATAAGGAGATAGAGAAGGTGAAGTCTGGAGGTTGAATCAGAAGAATCAGAAGAAGGAGAAGGAGAAGGTGAAGTCTGGAGGGTGAAGCAGAAGAAGCAGAAGAAAGAGAAGGAGAAGGTGAAGTCTGGAGGGTGAAGCAGAAGAAACAGAAGAAGGAGAAGGAGAAGGTGAAGACTGGAGGGTGAATCAGAAGAAGTAGAAGAAGGAGAAGGAGAAGGTGAAGTCTGGAGGGTGAATCAGAAGAAGTAGAAGAAGGAGAAGGAGAAGGTGAAGTCTGGAGGGTGAATCAGAAGAAGCAGAAGAAGGAGAAGGAGATGGTGAAGTCTGGAGGGTGAATCAGAAGAAGCAGAAGAAGGAGAAGGAGAAGATGAAGTCTGGAGGGTGAATCAGAAGAAGTAGAAGAAGGAGAAGGAGAAGGTGAGGTCTGGAGGGTGAATCAGAAGAAGCAGAAGAAGGAGAAGGAGAAGGTGAAGTCTGGAGGGTGAATCAGAAGAAGCAGAAGAAGGAGAAGGAGAAGTTGAAGTCTGGAGGGTGAATCAGAAGAAGCAGAAGAAGGAGAAGGAGAAGGTGAAGTCAGGAGGGTGAATCAGAAGAAGCAGAAGAAGGAGAAGGAGAAGGTGAAGTCTGGAGGGTGAATCAGAAGAAGCAGAAGAAGGAGAAGGAGCAGGTGAAGTCAGGGGGGTGTAGCAGAAGAAGTAGAAGAAGGAGAAGGAGAAGGTGAAGTCAGGACGGTGAAGCAGAAGAAGCAGAAGAAGGAGAAGGAGAAGGTGAAGCCTGGAGGGCGCAGCAGAGGAAGCAGAAGAAGGAGAAGGAGAAGGTGAAGTCTGGAGTGTGAAGCAGAAGAAGCAGAAGAAGGAGAAGGAGAAGGTGAAGTCTGGAGGGCGCAGCAGAAGAAGCAGAAGAAGGAGAATGAGAAGGTGAAGTCTGGAGGGTGAATCAGAAGAAGCAGAAGAAGGAGAAGGAGAAGGTGAAGTCTGGAGGGTGAATCAGAAGAAGTAGAAGAAGGAGAAGGAGAAGGTGAAGTCTGGAGGGTGAAGCAGAAGAAGTAGAAGAAGGAGAAGGAGAAGGTGAAGTCAGGAGGGTGAATCAGAAGAAGTAGAAGAAGGAGAAGGAGAAGGTGAAGTCAGGAGGGTGAATCAGAAGAAGCAGAAGAAGGAGAAGGAGAAGGTGAAGTCTGGAGGGTGAATCAGAAGAATCAGAAGAAGGAGAAGGAGAAGGTGAAGTCTGGAGGGTGAATCAGAAGAAGCAGAAGAAAGAGAAGGAGAAGGTGAAGTCTGGAGGGTGAAGCAGAAGAAACAGAAGAAGGAGAAGGAGAAGGTGAAGACTGGAGGGTGAATCAGAAGAAGTAGAAGAAGGAGAAGGAGGAGGTGAAGTCTGGAGGGTGAATCAGAAGAAGTAGAAGAAGGAGAAGGAGAAGTTGAAGTCTGGAGGGTGAATCAGAAGAAGCAGAAGAAGGAGAAGGAGAAGGTGAAGTCTGGAGGGTGAATCAGAAGAAGCAGAAGAAGGAGAAGGAGAAGATGAAGTCTGGAGGGTGAATCAGAAGAAGTAGACGAAGGAGAAGGAGAAGTTGAAGTCTGGAGGGTGAATCAGAAGAAGCAGAAGAAGGAGAAGGAGAAGGTGAAGTCTGGAGGGTGAATCAGAAGAAGTAGAAGAAGGAGAAGGAGAAGGTGAAGTCTGGAGGGTGAATCAGAAGAAGCAGAAGAAGGAGAAGGAGAAGGTGAAGTCTGGAGGGTGAATCAGAAGAAGCAGAAGAAGGAGAAGGAGAAGGTGAAGTCTGGAGGGTGAATCAGAAGAAGTAGAAGAAGGAGAAGGAGAAGTTGAAGTCTGGAGGGTGAAGCAGAAGAAGTAGAAGATGGAGAAGGAGAAGGTGAAGTCAGGAGGGTGAATCAGAAGAAGTAGAAGAAGGAGAAGGAGAAGGTGAAGTCAGGAGGGTGAATCAGAAGAAGCAGAAGATGGAGAAGGAGAAGGTGAAGTCTGGAGGGTGAATCAGAAGAATCAGAAGAAAGAGAAGGAGAAGGTGAAGTCTGGAGGGGGAATCAGAAGAAGCAGAGGAAGGAGAAGGAGAAGGTGAAGTCTGGAGGGTGAATCAAAAGAAGCAGAATAAGGAGAAGGAGAAGGTGAAGTCTGGAGGGTGAATCAGAAGAAGCAGAATAAGGAGAAGGAGAAGGTGAAGTCTGGAGGGGGAATCAGAAGAAGCAGAAGAAGGAGAAGGAGAAGGTGAAGTCTGGAGGGTGAATCAGAAGAAGTAGAAGAAGGAGAAGGAGAAGGTGAAGTCTGGAGGGTGAAGCAGAAGAAGTAGAAGAAGCAGAAGGAGAAGGTGAAGTCAGGAGGGTGAATCAGAAGAAGCAGAAGAAGGAGAAGGAGATGGTGAAGTCTGGAGGGTGAATCAGAAGAAGCAGAAGAAGGAGAAGGAGAAGATGAAGTCTGGAGGGTGAATCAGAAGAAGTAGAAGAAGGAGAAGGAGAAGGTGAGGTCTGGAGGGTGAATCAGAAGAAGCAGAAGAAGGAGAAGGAGAAGGTGAAGTCTGGAGGGTGAATCAGAAGAAGCAGAAGAAGGAGAAGGAGAAGTTGAAGTCTGGAGGGTGAATCAGAAGAAGCAGAAGAAGGAGAAGGAGAAGGTGAAGTCAGGAGGGTGAATCAGAAGAAGCAGAAGAAGGAGAAGGAGAAGGTGAAGTCTGGAGGGTGAATCAGAAGAAGCAGAAGAAGGAGAAGGAGCAGGTGAAGTCAGGGGGGTGTAGCAGAAGAAGTAGAAGAAGGAGAAGGAGAAGGTGAAGTCTGGAGGGTGAATCGGAAGAAGTAGAAGAAGGAGAAGGAGAAGGTGAAGTCTGGAGGGTGAATCAGAAGAAGTAGAAGAAGGAGAATGAGAAGTTGAAGTCTGGAGGGTGAATCAGAAGAAGCAGAAGAAGGAGAAGGAGAAGGTGAAGTCTGGAGGGTGAATCAGAAGAAGCAGAAGAAGGAGAAGGAGAAGATGAAGTCTGGAGGGTGAATCGGAAGAAGTAGAAGAAGGAGAAGGAGAAGGTGAAGTCTGGAGGGTGAATCAGAAGAAGTAGAAGAAGGAGAATGAGAAGTTGAAGTCTGGAGGGTGAATCAGAAGAAGCAGAAGAAGGAGAAGGAGAAGGTGAAGTCTGGAGGGTGAATCAGAAGAAGCAGAAGAAGGAGAAGGAGAAGATGAAGTCTGGAGGGTGAATCAGAAGAAGTAGAAGAAGGAGAAGGAGAAGGTGAAGTCTGGAGGGTGAATCAGAAGAAGTAGAAGAAGGAGAAGGAGAAGATGAAGTCTGGAGGGTGAATCAGAAGAAACAGAAGAAGGAGCAGGAGAAGGTGAAGTCTGGAGGGTGAATCAGAAGAAGGAGAAGAAGGAGAAGGAGAAGGTGTAGTCTGGAGGGTGAATCAGAAGAAGTAGACGAAGGAGAAGGAGAAGGTAAAGTCTGGAGGGTGAATCAGAAGAAGCAGAAGAAGGAGAAGGTGAAGTCTGGAGGGTGAATCAGAAGAAGTAGAAGAAGGAGAAGGAGAAGGTGAAGTCTGGAGGGTGAATCAGAAGAAGCAGAAGAAGGAGAAGGAGAAGGTGAAGTCTGGAGGGTGAATCAGAAGAAGCAGAAGAAGGAGAAGGAGAAGGTGAAGTCTGGAGGGTGAATCAGAAGAAGTAGATGAAGGAGAAGGAGAAGGTGAAGTCTGGAGGGTGAATCAGAAGAAGCAGAAGAAGGAGATGGAGAAGGTGAAGTCTGGAGGGTGAATCAGAAGACGTAGAAGAAGGAGAAGGAGAAGGTGAAGTCTGGAGGGTGAATCAGAAGAAGCAGAAGAAGGAGAAGGAGAAGGTGAAGTCTGGAGGGTGAATCAGAAGAAGCAGAAGAAGGAGAAGGAGAAGGTGAAGTCTGGAGGGTGATTCAGAAGAAGCAGAATAAGGAGAAGGAGAAGGTGAAGTCTGGAGGGTGAATCAGAAGAAGCAGAAGAAGGAGAAGGAGAAGGTGAAGTCTGGAGGGTGAATCAGAAGAAGTAGAAGAAGGAGAAGGAGAAGGTGAAGTCTGGAGGGTGAATCAGAAGAAGTAGAAGAAGGAGAAGGAGAAGGTGAAGTCTGGAGGGTGAATCAGAAGAAGTAGAAGAAGGAGAAGGAGAAGGTGAAGTCTGGAGGGTGAAGCAGAAGAAGTAGAAGAAGGAGAAGGAGAAGGTGAAGTCAGGAGGGTGAATCAGAAGATGTAGAAGAAGGACAAGGAGAAGGTGAAGTCAGAAGGGTGAATCAGAAGAAGCAGAAGAAGGAGAAGGAGAAGGTGAAGTCTGGAGGGTGAATCAGAAGAAGTAGAAGAAGGAGAAGGAGAAGGTGAAGTCTGGAGGGTGAATCAGAAGAAGCAGAAGAAGGAGAAGGAGAAGGTGAAGTCTGGAGGGTGAATCAGAAGAAGCAGAAGAAGGAGAAGGAGAAGGTGAAGTCTGGAGGGTGAATCAGAAGAAGCAGAATAAGGAGAAGGAGAAGGTTAAGTCTGGAGGGTGAATCAGAAGAAGCAGAAGAAGGAGAAGGAGAAGGTGAAGTCTGGAGGGTGAATCAGAAGAAGTAGAAGAAGGAGAAGGAGAAGGTGAAGTCTGGAGGGTGAAGCAGAAGAAGTAGAAGAAGGAGAAGGAGAAGGTGAAGTCAGGAGGGTGAATCAGAAGAAGTAGAAGAAGGAGAAGGAGAAGGTGAAGTCAGGAGGGTGAATCAGAAGAAGCAGAAGAAGGAGATAGAGAAGGTGAAGTCTGGAGGTTGAATCAGAAGAATCAGAAGAAGGAGAAGGAGAAGGTGAAGTCTGGAGGGTGAAGCAGAAGAAGCAGAAGAAAGAGAAGGAGAAGGTGAAGTCTGGAGGGTGAAGCAGAAGAAACAGAAGAAGGAGAAGAAGAAGGTGAAGACTGGAGGGTGAATCAGAAGAAGTAGAAGAAGGAGAAGGAGAAGGTGAAGTCTGGAGGGTGAATCAGAAGAAGTAGAAGAAGGAGAAGGAGAAGGTGAAGTCTGGAGGGTGAATCAGAAGAAGCAGAAGAAGGAGAAGGAGATGGTGAAGTCTGGAGGGTGAATCAGAAGAAGCAGAAGAAGGAGAAGGAGAAGATGAAGTCTGGAGGGTGAATCAGAAGAAGTAGAAGAAGGAGAAGGAGAAGGTGAGGTCTGGAGGGTGAATCAGAAGAAGCAGAAGAAGGAGAAGGAGAAGGTGAAGTCTGGAGGGTGAATCAGAAGAAGCAGAAGAAGGAGAAGGAGAAGTTGAAGTCTGGAGGGTGAATCAGAAGAAGCAGAAGAAGGAGAAGGAGAAGGTGAAGTCAGGAGGGTGAATCAGAAGAAGCAGAAGAAGGAGAAGGAGAAGGTGAAGTTAGGAGGGTGAATCAGAAGAAGCAGAAGAAGGAGAAGGAGCAGGTGAAGTCAGGGGGGTGTAGCAGAAGAAGTAGAAGAAGGAGAAGGAGAAGGTGAAGTCAGGACGGTGAAGCAGAAGAAGCAGAAGAAGGAGAAGGAGAAGGTGAAGCCTGGAGGGCGCCGCAGAGGAAGCAGAAGAAGGAGAAGGAGAAGGTGAAGTCTGGAGTGTGAAGCAGAAGAAGCAGAAGAAGGAGAAGGAGAAGGTGAAGTCTGGAGGGCGCAGCAGAAGAAGCAGAAGAAGGAGAATGAGAAGGTGAAGTCTGGAGGGTGAATCAGAAGAAGCAGAAGAAGGAGAAGGAGAAGGTGAAGTCTGGAGGGTGAATCAGAAGAAGTAGAAGAAGGAGAAGGAGAAGGTGAAGTCAGGAGGGTGAATCAGAAGATGTAGAAGAAGGAGAAGGAGAAGGTGAAGTCAGGAGGGTGAATCAGAAGAAGCAGAAGAAGGAGAAGGAGAAGGTGAAGTCTGGAGGGTGAATCAGAAGAAGTAGAAGAAGGAGAAGGAGAAGGTGAAGTCTGGAGGGTGAATCAGAAGAAGCAGAAGAAGGAGAAGGAGAAGGTGAAGTCTGGAGGGTGAATCAGAAGAATCAGAAGAAGGAGAAGGAGAAGGTGAAGTCTGGAGGGTGAATCAGAAGAAGCAGAAGAAAGAGAAGGAGAAGGTGAAGTCTGGAGGGTGAAGCAGAAGAAACAGAAGAAGGAGAAGGAGAAGGTGAAGACTGGAGGGTGAATCAGAAGAAGTAGAAGAAGGAGAAGGAGAAGGTGAAGTCTGGAGGGTGAATCAGAAGAGGTAGAAGAAGGAGAAGGAGAAGTTGAAGTCTGGAGGGTGAATCAGAAGAAGCAGAAGAAGTAGAAGGAGAAGGTGAAGTCTGGAGGGTGAATCAGAAGAAGCAGAAGAAGGAGAAGGAGAAGATGAAGTCTGGAGGGTGAATCAGAAGAAGTAGACGAAGGAGAAGGAGAAGTTGAAGTCTGGAGGGTGAATCAGAAGAAGCAGAAGAAGGAGAAGGAGAAGGAGAAGTCTGGAGGGTGAATCAGAAGAAGTAGAAGAAGGAGAAGGAGAAGGTGAAGTCTGGAGGGTGAATCAGAAGAAGCAGAAGAAGGAGAAGGAGAAGGTGAAGTCTGGAGGGTGAATCAGAAGAAGCAGAAGAAGGAGAAGGAGAAGGTGAAGTCTGGAGGGTGAATCAGAAGAAGTAGAAGAAGGAGAAGGAGAAGTTGAAGTCTGGAGGGTGAAGCAGAAGAAGTAGAAGATGGAGAAGGAGAAGGTGAAGTCAGGAGGGTGAATCAGAAGAAGTAGAAGAAGGAGAAGGAGAAGGTGAAGTCAGGAGGGTGAATCAGAAGAAGCAGAAGATGGAGAAGGAGAAGGTGAAGTCTGGAGGGTGAATCAGAAGAATCAGAAGAAGGAGAAGGAGAAGGTGAAGTCTGGAGGGTGAATCAGAAGAAGCAGAGGAAGGAGAAGGAGAATGTGAAGTCTGGAGGGTGAATCAAAAGAAGCAGAATAAGGAGAAGGAGAAGGTGAAGTCTGGAGGGTGAATCAGAAGAAGCAGAATAAGGAGAAGGAGAAGGTGAAGTCTGGAGGGTGAATCAGAAGAAGCAGAAGAAGGAGAAGGAGAAGGTGAAGTCTGGAGGGTGAATCAGAAGAAGTAGAAGAAGGAGAAGGAGAAGGTGAAGTCTGGAGGGTGAAGCAGAAGAAGTAGAAGAAGCAGAAGGAGAAAGTGAAGTCAGGAGGGTGAATCAGAAGAAGCAGAAGAAGGAGAAGGAGAAGGTGAAGTCTGGAGGGTGAATCAGAAGAATCAGAAGAAGGAGAAGGAGAAGGTGAAGTCTGGAGGGTGAATCAGAAGAAGCAGAAGAAAGAGAAGGAGAAGGTGAAGTCTGGAGGGTGAAGCAGAAGAAACAGAAGAAGGAGAAGGAGAAGGTGAAGACTGGAGGGTGAATCAGAAGAAGTAGAAGAAGGAGAAGGAGAAGGTGAAGTCTGGAGGGTGAATCAGAAGAAGTAGAAGAAGGAGAAGGAGAAGGTGAAGTCTGGAGGGTGAATCAGAAGAAGCAGAAGAAGGAGAAGGAGAAGGTGAAGTCTGGAGGGTGAATCAGAAGAAGCCGAAGAAGGAGAAGGAGAAGATGAAGTCTGGAGGGTGAATCGGAAGAAGTAGAAGAAGGAGAAGGAGAAGGTGAAGTCTGGAGGGTGAATCAGAAGAAGTAGAAGAAGGAGAAGGAGAAGTTGAAGTCTGGAGGGTGAATCAGAAGAAGCAGAAGAAGGAGAAGGAGAAGGTGAAGTCTGGAGGGTGAATCAGAAGAAGCAGAAGAAGGAGAAGGAGAAGATGAAGTCTGGAGGGTGAATCAGAAGAAGTAGAAGAAGGAGAAGGAGAAGGTGAAGTCTGGAGGGTGAATCAGAAGAAGTAGAAGAAGGAGAAGGAGAAGATGAAGTCTGGAGGGTGAATCAGAAGAAACAGAAGAAGGAGCAGGAGAAGGTGAAGTCTGGAGGGTGAATCAGAAGAAGGAGAAGAAGGAGAAGGAGAAGGTGTAGTCTGGAGGGTGAATCAGAAGAAGTAGACGAAGGAGAAGGAGAAGGTAAAGTCTGGAGGGTGAATCAGAAGAAGCAGAAGAAGGAGAAGGTGAAGTCTGGAGGGTGAATCAGAAGAAGTAGAAGAAGGAGAAGGAGAAGGTGAAGTCTGGAGGGTGAATCAGAAGAAGCAGAAGAAGGAGAAGGAGAAGGTGAAGTCTGGAGGGTGAATCAGAAGAAGCAGAAGAAGGAGAAGGAGAAGGTGAAGTCTGGAGGGTGAATCAGAAGAAGTAGATGAAGGAGAAGGAGAAGGTGAAGTCTGGAGGGTGAATCAGAAGAAGCAGAAGAAGGAGATGGAGAAGGTGAAGTCTGGAGGGTGAATCAGAAGACGTAGAAGAAGGAGAAGGAGAAGGTGAAGTCTGGAGGGTGATTCAGAAGAAGCAGAATAAGGAGAAGGAGAAGGTGAAGTCTGGAGGGTGAATCAGAAGAAGCAGAAGAAGGAGAAGGAGAAGGTGAAGTCTGGAGGGTGAATCAGAAGAAGTAGAAGAAGGAGAAGGAGAAGGTGAAGTCTGGAGGGTGAATCAGAAGAAGTAGAAGAAGGAGAAGGAGAAGGTGAAGTCTGGAGGGTGAATCAGAAGAAGTAGAAGAAGGAGAAGGAGAAGGTGAAGTCTGGAGGGTGAAGCAGAAGAAGTAGAAGAAGGAGAAGGAGAAGGTGAAGTCAGGAGGGTGAATCAGAAGATGTAGAAGAAGGACAAGGAGAAGGTGAAGTCAGGAGGGTGAATCAGAAGAAGCAGAAGAAGGAGAAGGAGAAGGTGAAGTCTGGAGGGTGAATCAGAAGAAGTAGAAGAAGGAGAAGGAGAAGGTGAAGTCTGGAGGGTGAATCAGAAGAAGCAGAAGAAGGAGAAGGAGAAGGTGAAGTCTGGAGGGTGAATCAGAAGAAGCAGAAGAAGGAGAAGGAGAAGGTGAAGTCTGGAGGGTGAATCAGAAGAAGCAGAATAAGGAGAAGGAGAAGGTTAAGTCTGGAGGGTGAATCAGAAGAAGCAGAAGAAGGAGAAGGAGAAGGTGAAGTCTGGAGGGTGAATCAGAAGAAGTAGAAGAAGGAGAAGGAGAAGGTGAAGTCTGGAGGGTGAAGCAGAAGAAGTAGAAGAAGGAGAAGGAGAAGGTGAAGTCAGGAGGGTGAATCAGAAGAAGTAGAAGAAGGAGAAGGAGAAGGTGAAGTCAGGAGGGTGAATCAGAAGAAGCAGAAGAAGGAGATAGAGAAGGTGAAGTCTGGAGGTTGAATCAGAAGAATCAGAAGAAGGAGAAGGAGAAGGTGAAGTCTGGAGGGTGAAGCAGAAGAAGCAGAAGAAAGAGAAGGAGAAGGTGAAGTCTGGAGGGTGAAGCAGAAGAAACAGAAGAAGGAGAAGGAGAAGGTGAAGACTGGAGGGTGAATCAGAAGAAGTAGAAGAAGGAGAAGGAGAAGGTGAAGTCTGGAGGGTGAATCAGAAGAAGTAGAAGAAGGAGAAGGAGAAGGTGAAGTCTGGAGGGTGAATCAGAAGAAGCAGAAGAAGGAGAAGGAGATGGTGAAGTCTGGAGGGTGAATCAGAAGAAGCAGAAGAAGGAGAAGGAGAAGATGAAGTCTGGAGGGTGAATCAGAAGAAGTAGAAGAAGGAGAAGGAGAAGGTGAGGTCTGGAGGGTGAATCAGAAGAAGCAGAAGAAGGAGAAGGAGAAGGTGAAGTCTGGAGGGTGAATCAGAAGAAGCAGAAGAAGGAGAAGGAGAAGTTGAAGTCTGGAGGGTGAATCAGAAGAAGCAGAAGAAGGAGAAGGAGAAGGTGAAGTCAGGAGGGTGAATCAGAAGAAGCAGAAGAAGGAGAAGGAGAAGGTGAAGTTAGGAGGGTGAATCAGAAGAAGCAGAAGAAGGAGAAGGAGCAGGTGAAGTCAGGGGGGTGTAGCAGAAGAAGTAGAAGAAGGAGAAGGAGAAGGTGAAGTCAGGACGGTGAAGCAGAAGAAGCAGAAGAAGGAGAAGGTGAAGGTGAAGCCTGGAGGGCGCAGCAGAGGAAGCAGAAGAAGGAGAAGGAGAAGGTGAAGTCTGGAGTGTGAAGCAGAAGAAGCAGAAGAAGGAGAAGGAGAAGGTGAAGTCTGGAGGGCGCAGCAGAAGAAGCAGAAGAAGGAGAATGAGAAGGTGAAGTCTGGAGGGTGAATCAGAAGAAGCAGAAGAAGGAGAAGGAGAAGGTGAAGTCTGGAGGGTGAATCAGAATAAGTAGAAGAAGGAGAAGGAGAAGGTGAAGTCAGGAGGGTGAATCAGAAGATGTAGAAGAAGGAGAAGGAGAAGGTGAAGTCAGGAGGGTGAATCAGAAGAAGCAGAAGAAGGAGAAGGAGAAGGTGAAGTCTGGAGGGTGAATCAGAAGAAGTAGAAGAAGGAGAAGGAGAAGGTGAAGTCTGGAGGGTGAATCAGAAGAAGCAGAAGAAGGAGAAGGAGAAGTTGAAGTCTGGAGGGTGAATCAGAAGAAGCAGAAGAAGGAGAAGGAGAAGGTGAAGTCTGGAGGGTGAATCAGAAGAAGCAGAATAAGGAGAAGGAGAAGGTTAAGTCTGGAGGATGAATCAGAAGAAGCAGAAGAAGGAGAAGGAGAAGGTGAAGTCTGGAGGGTGAATCAGAAGAAGTAGAAGAAGGAGAAGGAGAAGGTGAAGTCTGGAGGGTGAAGCAGAAGAAGTAGAAGAAGGAGAAGGAGAAGGTGAAGTCAGGAGGGTGAATCAGAAGAAGTAGAAGAAGGAGAAGGAGAAGGTGAAGTCAGGAGGGTGAATCAGAAGAAGCAGAAGAAGGAGATAGAGAAGGTGAAGTCTGGAGGGTGAATCAGAAGAATCAGAAGAAGGAGAAGGAGAAGGTGAAGTCTGGAGGGTGAAGCAGAAGAAGCAGAAGAAAGAGAAGGAGAAGGTGAAGTCTGGAGGGTGAGGCAGAAGAAACAGAAGAAGGAGAAGAGAAGGTGAAGACTGGAGGGTGAATCAGAAGAAGTAGAATAAGGAGAAGGAGAAGGTGAAGTCTGGAGGGTGAATCAGAAGAAGTAGAAGAAGGAGAAGGAGAAGGTGAAGTCTGGAGGGAGAATCAGAAGAAGCAGAAGAAGGAGAAGGAGAAGGTGAAGTCTGGAGGATGAATCAGAAGAAGCAGAAGAAGGAGAAGGAGAAGATGAAGTCTGGAGGGTGAATCAGAAGAAGTAGAAGAAGGAGAAGGAGAAGGTGAGGTCTGGAGGGTGAATCAGAAGAAGCAGAAGAAGGAGAAGGAGAAGGTGAAGTCTGGAGGGTGAATCAGAAGAAGCAGAAGAAGGAGAAGGAGAAGGTGAAGTCTGGAGGGTGAATCAGAAGAAGCAGAAGAAGGAGAAGGAGAAGGTGAAGTCAGGAGGGTGAATCAGAAGAAGCAGAAGAAGGAGAAGGAGAAGGTGAAGTTAGGAGGGTGAATCAGAAGAAGCAGAAGAAGGAGAAGGAGCAGGTGAAGTCAGGGGGGTGTAGCAGAAGAAGTAGAAGAAGGAGAAGGAGAAGGTGAAGTCAGGACGGTGAAGCAGAAGAAGCAGAAGAAGGAGAAGCAGAAGGTGAAGCCTGGAGGGCGCAGCAGAAGAAGCAGAAGAAGGAGAAGGAGAAGGTGAAGTCTGGAGTGTGAAGCAGAAGAAGCAGAAGAAGGAGAAGGAGAAGGTGAAGTCTGGAGGGCGCAGCAGAAGAAGCAAAAGAAGGAGAATGAGAAGGTGAAGTCTGGAGGGTGAATCAGAAGAAGCAGAAGAAGGAGAAGGAGAAGGTGAAGTCTGGAGGTTGAATCAGAAGAAGTAGAAGAAGGAGAAGGAGAAGGTGAAGTCTGGAGGGTGAAGCAGAAGAAGTAGAAGAAGGAGAAGGAGAAGGTGAAGTCAGGAGGGTGAATCAGAAGAAGTAGAAGAAGGAGAAGGAGAAGGTGAAGTCAGGAGGGTGAATCAGAAGAAGCAGAAGAAGGAGAAGGAGAAGGTGAAGTCTGGAGGGTGAATCAGAAGAATCAGAAGAAGGAGAAGGAGAAGGTGAAGTCTGGAGGGTGAATCAGAAGAAGCAGAAGAAAGAGAAGGAGAAGGTGAAGTCTGGAGGGTGAAGCAGAAGAAACAGAAGAAGGAGAAGGAGAAGGTGAAGACTGGAGGGTGAATCAGAAGAAGTAGAAGAAGGAGAAGGAGAAGGTGAAGTCTGGAGGGTGAATCAGAAGAAGTAGAAGAAGGAGAAGGAGAAGTAGAAGTCTGGAGGGTGAAACAGAAGAAGCAGAAGAAGGAGAAGGAGAAGGTGAAGTCTGGAGGGTGAATCAGAAGAAGCAGAAGAAGGAGAAGGAGAAGATGAAGTCTGGAGGGTGAATCAGAAGAAGTAGAAGAAGGAGAAGGAGAAGGTGAAGTCTGGAGGGTGAATCAGAAGAAGTAGAAGAAGGAGAAGGAGAACATGAAGTCTGGAGGGTGAATCAGAAGAAACAGAAGAAGGAGAAGGAGAAGGTGAAGTCTGGAGGGTGAATCAGAAGAAGTAGAAGAAGGAGAAGGAGAAGGTGTAGTCTGGAGGGTGAATCAGAAGAAGTAGACGAAGGAGAAGGAGAAGGTGAAGTCTGGAGGGTGAATCAGAAGAAGCAGAAGAAGGAGAAGGATAAGGTGAAGTCTGGAGGGTGAATCAGATGAAGTAGAAGAAGGAGAAGGAGAAGGTGAAGTCTGGAGGGTGAATCGGAAGAAGCAGAAGAAGGAGAAGGAGAAGGTGAAGTCTGGAGGGTGAATCAGAAGAAGCAGAAGAAGGAGAAGGAGAAGGTGAAGTCTGGAGGGTGAATCAGAAGAAGTAGAAGAAGGAGAAGGAGAAGTTGAAGTCTGGAGGGTGAAGCAGAGGAAGTAGAAGATGGAGAAGGAGAAGGTGAAGTCAGGAGGGTGAATCAGAAGATGTAGAAGAAGGAGAAGGAGAAGGTGAAGTCAGGAGGGTGAATCAGAAGAAGCAGAAGAAGGAGAAGGAGAAGGTGAAGTCTGGAGGGTGAAGCAGAAGAAGTAGAAGAAGGAGAAGGAGAAGGTGAAGTCAGGAGGGTGAATCAGAAGAAGTAGAAGAAGGAGAAGGAGAAGGTGAAGTCTGGAGGGTGAATCAGAAGAAGCAGAAGAAGGAGAAGGAGAAGTTGAAGTCTGGAGGGTGAATCAGAAGAAGCAGAAGAAGGAGAAGGAGAAGGTGAAGTCTGGAGGGTGAATCAGAAGAAGCAGAATAAGGAGAAGGAGAAGGTTAAGTCTGGAGGATGAATCAGAAGAAGCAGAAGAAGGAGAAGGAGAAGGTGAAGTCTGGAGGGTGAATCAGAAGAAGTAGAAGAAGGAGAAGGAGAAGGTGAAGTCTGGAGGGTGAATCAGAAGAAGTAGAAGAAGGAGAAGGAGAAGGTGAAGTCAGGAGGGTGAATCAGAAGAAGCAGAAGAAGGAGATAGAGAAGGTGAAGTCTGGAGGGTGAATCAGAAGAATCAGAAGAAGGAGAAGGAGAAGGTGAAGTCTGGAGGGTGAAGCAGAAGAAGCAGAAGAAAGAGAAGGAGAAGGTGAAGTCTGGAGGGTGAGGCAGAAGAAACAGAAGAAGGAGAAGAGAAGGTGAAGACTGGAGGGTGAATCAGAAGAAGTAGAATAAGGAGAAGGAGAAGGTGAAGTCTGGAGGGTGAATCAGAAGAAGTAGAAGAAGGAGAAGGAGAAGGTGAAGTCTGGAGGGAGAATCAGAAGAAGCAGAAGAAGGAGAAGGAGAAGGTGAAGTCTGGAGGATGAATCAGAAGAAGCAGAAGAAGGAGAAGGAGAAGATGAAGTCTGGAGGGTGAATCAGAAGAAGTAGAAGAAGGAGAAGGAGAAGGTGAGGTCTGGAGGGTGAATCAGAAGAAGCAGAAGAAGGAGAAGGAGAAGGTGAAGTCTGGAGGGTGAATCAGAAGAAGCAGAAGAAGGAGAAGGAGAAGGTGAAGTCTGGAGGGTGAATCAGAAGAAGCAGAAGAAGGAGAAGGAGCAGGTGAAGTCAGGGGGGTGTAGCAGAAGAAGTAGAAGAAGGAGAAGGAGAAGGTGAAGTCAGGACGGTGAAGCAGAAGAAGCAGAAGAAGGAGAAGCAGAAGGTGAAGCCTGGAGGGCGCAGCAGAAGAAGCAGAAGAAGGAGAAGGAGAAGGTGAAGTCTGGAGTGTGAAGCAGAAGAAGCAGAAGAAGGAGAAGGAGAAGGTGAAGTCTGGAGGGCGCAGCAGAAGAAGCAAAAGAAGGAGAATGAGAAGGTGAAGTCTGGAGGGTGAATCAGAAGAAGCAGAAGAAGGAGAAGGAGAAGGTGAAGTCTGGAGGTTGAATCAGAAGAAGTAGAAGAAGGAGAAGGAGAAGGTGAAGTCTGGGGGGTGTAGCAGAAGAAGTAGAAGAAGGAGAAGGAGAAGGTGAAGTCAGGACGGTGAAGCAGAAGAAGCAGAAGAAGGAGAAGCAGAAGGTGAAGCCTGGAGGGCGCAGCAGAAGAAGCAGAAGAAGGAGAAGGAGAAGGTGAAGTCTGGAGTGTGAAGCAGAAGAAGCAGAAGAAGGAGAAGGAGAAGGTGAAGTCTGGAGGGCGCAGCAGAAGAAGCAAAAGAAGGAGAATGAGAAGGTGAAGTCTGGAGGGTGAATCAGAAGAAGCAGAAGAAGGAGAAGGAGAAGGTGAAGTCTGGAGGTTGAATCAGAAGAAGTAGAAGAAGGAGAAGGAGAAGGTGAAGTCTGGAGGGTGAAGCAGAAGAAGTAGAAGAAGGAGAAGGAGAAGGTGAAGTCAGGAGGGTGAATCAGAAGAAGTAGAAGAAGGAGAAGGAGAAGGTGAAGTCAGGAGGGTGAATCAGAAGAAGCAGAAGAAGGAGAAGGAGAAGGTGAAGTCTGGAGGGTGAATCAGAAGAATCAGAAGAAGGAGAAGGAGAAGGTGAAGTCTGGAGGGTGAATCAGAAGAAGCAGAAGAAAGAGAAGGAGAAGGTGAAGTCTGGAGGGTGAAGCAGAAGAAACAGAAGAAGGAGAAGGAGAAGGTGAAGACTGGAGGGTGAATCAGAAGAAGTAGAAGAAGGAGAAGGAGAAGGTGAAGTCTGGAGGGTGAATCAGAAGAAGTAGAAGAAGGAGAAGGAGAAGTTGAAGTCTGGAGGGTGTAACAGAAGAAGCAGAAGAAGGAGAAGGAGAAGGTGAAGTCTGGAGGGTGAATCAGAAGAAGCAGAAGAAGGAGAAGGAGAAGATGAAGTCTGGAGGGTGAATCAGAAGAAGTAGAAGAAGGAGAAGGAGAAGGTGAAGTCTGGAGGGTGAATCAGAAGAAGTAGAAGAAGGAGAAGGAGAACATGAAGTCTGGAGGGTGAATCAGAAGAAACAGAAGAAGGAGAAGGAGAAGGTGAAGTCTGGAGGGTGAATCAGAAGAAGTAGAAGAAGGAGAAGGAGAAGGTGTAGTCTGGAGGGTGAATCAGAAGAAGTAGACGAAGGAGAAGGAGAAGGTGAAGTCTGGAGGGTGAATCAGAAGAAGCAGAAGAAGGAGAAGGATAAGGTGAAGTCTGGAGGGTGAATCAGATGAAGTAGAAGAAGGAGAAGGAGAAGGTGAAGTCTGGAGGGTGAATCGGAAGAAGCAGAAGAAGGAGAAGGAGAAGGTGAAGTCTGGAGGGTGAATCAGAAGAAGCAGAAGAAGGAGAAGGAGAAGGTGAAGTCTGGAGGGTGAATCAGAAGAAGTAGAAGAAGGAGAAGGAGAAGTTGAAGTCTGGAGGGTGAAGCAGAGGAAGTAGAAGATGGAGAAGGAGAAGGTGAAGTCAGGAGGGTGAATCAGAAGATGTAGAAGAAGGAGAAGGAGAAGGTGAAGTCAGGAGGGTGAATCAGAAGAAGCAGAAGAAGGAGAAGGAGAAGGTGAAGTCTGGAGGGTGAATCAGAAGAAGTAGAAGAAGGAGAAGGAGAAGGTGAAGTCTGGAGGGTGAATCAGAAGAAGCAGAAGAAGGAGAAGGAGAAGGTGAAGTCTGGAGGGTGAATCAGAAGAAGCAGAAGAAGGAGAAGGAGAAGGTGAAGTCTGGAGGGTGAATCAGAAGAAGCACAATAAGGAGAAGGAGATGGTTAAGTCTGGAGGGTGAATCAGAAGAAGCAGAAGAAGGAGAAGGAGAAGGTGAAGTCTGGAGGGTGAATCAGAAGAAGTAGAAGAAGGAGAAGGAGAAGGTGAAGTCTGGAGGGTGAAGCAGAAGAAGTAGAAGAAGGAGAAGGAGAAGGTGAAGTCAGGAGGGTGAATCAGAAGAAGTAGAAGAAGGAGAAGGAGAAGGTGAAGTCAGGAGGGTGAATCAGAAGAAGCAGAAGAAGGAGATAGAGAAGGTGAAGTCTGGAGGGTGAATCAGAAGAATCAGAAGAAGGAGAAGGAGAAGGTGAAGTCTGGAGGGTGAAGCAGAAGAAGCAGAAGAAAGAGAAGGAGAAGGTGAAGTCTGGAGGGTGAAGCAGAAGAAACAGAAGAAGGAGAAGGAGAAGGTGAAGACTGGAGGGTGAATCAGAAGAAGTAGACGAAGGAGAAGGAGAAGGTGAAGTCTGGAGGGTGAATCAGAAGAAGTAGAAGAAGGAGAAGGAGAAGGTGAAGTCTGGAGGGTGAATCAGAAGAAGCAGAAGAAGCAGAAGGAGAAGGTGAAGTCTGGAGGGTGAATCAGAAGAAGCAGAAGAAGGAGAAGGAGAAGATGAAGTCTGGAGGGTGAATCAGAAGAAGTAGAAGAAGGAGAAGGAGAAGGTGAAGTCTGGAGGGTGAATCAGAAGAAGTAGAAGAAGGAGAAGGAGAAGATGAAGTCTGGAGGGTGAATCAGAAGAAACAGAAGAAGGAGAAGGAGAAGGTGAAGTCTGGAGGGTGAATCAGAAGAAGCAGAAGATGGAGAAGGAGAAGGTGAAGTCTGGAGGGTGAATCAGAAGAATCAGAAGAAGGAGAAGGAGAAGGTGAAGTCTGGAGGGTGAATCAGAAGAAGCAGAGGAAGGAGAAGGAGAAGGTGAAGTCTGGAGGGTGAATCAGAAGAAGCAGAATAAGGAGAAGGAGAAGGTGAAGTCTGGAGGGTGAATCAGAAGAAGCAGAATAAGGAGAAGGAGAAGGTGAAGTCTGGAGGGTGAATCAGAAGAAGCAGAAGAAGGAGAAGGAGAAGGTGAAGTCTGGAGGGTGAATCAGAAGAAGCAGAAGAAGGAGAAGGAGAAGGTGAAGTCTGGAGGGTGAAGCAGAAGAAGGAGAAGAAGGAGAAGGAGAAGGTGAAGTCTGGAGGGTGAATCAGAAGAAGTAGAAGAAGGAGAAGGAGAAGGTGAAGTCAGGAGGGTGAATCAGAAGAAGCAGAAGAAGGAGAAGGAGAAGGTGAAGTCTGGAGGGTGAATCAGAAGAATCAGAAGAAGGAGAAGGAGAAGGTGAAGTCTGGAGGGTGAATCAGAAGAAGCAGAAGAAAGAGAAGGAGAAGGTGAAGTCTGGAGGGTGAAGCAGAAGAAACAGAAGAAGGAGAAGGAGAAGGTGAAGACTGGAGGGTGAATCAGAAGAAGTAGAAGAAGGAGAAGGAGAAGGTGAAGTCTGGAGGGTGAATCAGAAGAAGTAGAAGAAGGAGAAGGAGAAGGTGAAGTCTGGAGGGTGAATCAGAAGAAGCAGAAGAAGGAGAAGGAGAAGGTGAAGTCTGGAGGGTGAATCAGAAGAAGCAGAAGAAGGAGAAGGAGAAGATGAAGTCTGGAGGGTGAATCGGAAGAAGTAGAAGAAGGAGAAGGAGAAGCTGAAGTCTGGAGGGTGAATCAGAAGAAGTAGAAGAAGCAGAAGGAGAAGTTGAAGTCTGGAGGGTGAATCAGAAGAAGCAGAAGAAGGAGAAGGAGAAGGTGAAGTCTGGAGGGTGAATCAGAAGAAGCAGAAGAAGGAGAAGGAGAAGATGAAGTCTGGAGGGTGAATCAGAAGAAGTAGAAGAAGGAGAAGGAGAAGGTGAAGTCTGGAGGGTGAATCAGAAGAAGTAGAAGAAGGAGAAGGAGAAGGTGAAGTCTGGAGGGTGAATCAGAAGAAGTAGAAGAAGGAGAAGGAGAAGGTGAAGTCTGGAGGGTGAATCAGAAGAAGCAGAAGAAGGAGAAGGAGAAGGTAAAGTCTGGAGGGTGAATCAGAAGAAGCAGAAGAAGGAGAAGGTGAAGTCTGGAGGGTGAATCAGAAGAAGTAGAAGAAGGAGAAGGAGAAGTTGAAGTCTGGAGGGTGAAGCAGAAGAAGCAGAAGAAGGAGAAGGAGAAGGTGAAGTTTGGAGGGTGAAGCAGAAGAAGCAGAAGAAGGAGAAGGAGAAGGTGAAGTCTGGAGGGTGAAGCAGAAGAAGCAGAAGAAGGAGAAGGAGAAGGTGAAGTCAGGAGGGTGAATCAGAAGAAGCAGAAGAAGGAGAAGGAGAAGGTGAAGTCTGGAGGGTGAATCAGAAGAAGCAGAAGAAGGAGAAGGAGAATGTGAAGTCAGGAGGGTGAATCAGAAGAAGTAGATGAAGGAGAAGGAGAAGGTGAAGTCTGGAGGGTGAATCAGAAGAAGCAGAAGAAGGAGAAGGAGAAGGTAAAGTCTGGAGGGTGAATCAGAAGAAGCAGAAGAAGGAGAAGGAGAAGGTGAAGTCTGGAGGGTGAAGCAGAAGAAGTAGAAGAAGGAGAAGGAGAAGGTGGAGTCAGGAGGGTGAATCAGAAGAAGCAGAAGAAGGAGAAGGAGAAGGTGGAGTTAGGAGGGTGAATCAGAAGAAGCAGAAGAAGGAGAAGGAGAAGGTGAAGTCAGGGGGGTGAAGCAGAAGAAGTAGAAGAAGGAGAAGGAGAAGGTGAAGTCAGGAGGGTGAAGCAGAAGAAGCAGAAGAAGGAGAAGGAGAAGGTGAAGTCTGGAGGGCGCAGCAGAAGAAGCAGAAGAAGGAGAACGAGAAGGTGAAGTCTGGAGGGTGAAGCAGAAGCAGAAGAAGGAGAAGGAGAAGTTGAAGTCTAGAGGGTGAATCAGAAGAAGTAGAAGAAGGAGAAGGAGAAGGTGAAGTCTGGAGGGTGAATCAGAAGAAGCAGAAGAAGGAGAAGGAGAAGGTGAAGTCTGGAGGGTGAATCAGAAGAAGCAGAAGAAGGAGAAGGAGAAGATGAAGTCTCGAGTGTGAATCAGAAGAAGTAGAAGAAGGAGAAGGAGAATGTGAAGTCTGGAGGGTGAATCAGAAGAAGCCGAAGAAGGAGAAGGAGAAGGTGAAGTCTGGAGGATGAATCAGAAGAAGCAGAAGAAGGAGAAGGAGAAGATGAAGTCTGGAGGGTGAATCAGAAGAAGTAGATGAAGGAGAAGGAGAAGGTGAAGTCTGGAGGGTGAATCAGAAGAAGCAGAAGAAGGAAAAGGAGAAGGTAAAGTCTGGAGGGTGAATCAGAAGAAGCAGAAGAAGGAGAAGGAGAAGGTGAAATCTGGAGGGTGAATCAGAAGAAGCAGAAGAAGGAAAAAGAGAAGGTGAAGTCTGGAGGGTGAATCAGAAGAAGCAGAAAAAGTAGAAGGAGAAGGTGAAGTCTGGAGGGTGAATCAGAAGAAGTAGAAGAAGGAGAAGGAGAAGATGAAGTCTGGAGGGTGAATCAGAAGAAGTAGATGAAGGAGAAGGAGAAGGCGAAGTCTGGAGGGTGAATCAGAAGAAGCAGAAGAAGGAGAAGGAGAAGGTGAAGTCTGGAGGGTGAATCAGAAGAAGCAAAAGAAGGAGAAGGAGAAGATGAAGTCTGGAGGGTGAATCAGAAGAAGTTGAAGAAGGAGAAGGAGAAGGTGAGGTCTGGAGGGTGAATCAGAAGAAGCAGAAGAAGGAGAAGGAGAAGGTGAAGTCTGAAGGGTGAATCAAAAGAAGCAGAAGAAGGAGAAGGGGAAGATGAAGTCTGGAGGGTGAATCAGAAGAAGCAGAAGAAGGAGAAGGAGAAGGTGAAGTCTGGAGGGTGAATCAGAAGAAGCAGAAGAAGGAGAAGGAGAAGGTGAAGTCTGGTGGGTGAATCAGAAGAAGTAGAAGAAGGAGAAGGAGAAGGTGAAGTCTGGAGGGTGAATCAGAAGAAGTAGAAGAAGGAGAAGGAGAAGTTGAAGTCAGGAGGGTGAATCAGAAAAAGCAGAAGAAGGAGGAGGAGAAGGTGAAGTCTGGAGGGTGAATCAGAAGAAGCAGAAGAAGGAGAAGGAGAAGATGAAGTCTGGAGGGTGAATCAGAAGAAGTAGATGAAGGAGAAGGAGAAGGTGAAGTCTGGAGGGTGAATCAGAAGAAGCAGAAGAAGGAGAAGGAGAAGGTAAAGTCTGGAGGGTGAATCAGAAGAAGCAGAAGAAGGAGAAGGAGAAGGTGAAGTCTGGAGGGTGAATCAGAAGAAGCAGAATAAGGAGAAGGAGAAGGTGAAGTCTGGCGGGTGAATCAGAAGAAGCAGAATAAGGAGAAGGAGAAGGTGAAGTCTGGAGGGTGAATCAGAAGAAGCAGAAGAAGGAGAAGGAGAAGGTGAAGTCTGGAGGGTGAATCAGAAGAAGTAGAAGATGGAGAAGGAGAAGGTGAAGTCTGGAGGGTGAAGCAGAAGAAGTAGAAGAAGGAGAAGGAGAAGGTGAAGTCAGGAGGGTGAATCAGAAGAAGTAGAAGAAGGAGAAGGAGAGGGTGAAGTCAGGAGGGTGAATCAGAAGAAGCAGAAGAAGGAGAAGGAGAAGGTGAAGTCTGGAGGGTGAATCAAAAGAATCAGAAGAAGGAGAAGGAGAAGGTGAAGTCTGGAGGGTGAATCAGAAGAAGCAGAAGAAGGAGAAGGAGAAGGTGAAGACTGGAGGTTGAATCAGAAGAAGTAAAAGAAGGAGAAGGAGAAGGTGAAGTCTGGAGGGTGAATCAGAAGAAGTAGAAGAAGGAGAAGGAGAAGGTGAAGTCTGGAGGGTGAATCAGAAGAAGCAGAAGAAGGAGAAGGAGAAGGTGAAGTCTGGAGGGTGAATCAGAAGAAGCAGAAGAAGGAGAAGGAGAAGATGAAGTCTGGAGGGTGAATCAGAAGAAGAAGAAGAAGGAGAAGGAGAAGGTGAGGTCTGGAGGGTGAATCAGAAGAAGCAGAAGAAGGAGAAGGAGAAGTTGAAGTCTGGAGGGTGAATCAGAAGAAGCAGAAGAAGGAGAAGGAGAAGGTGAAGTCTGGAGGGTGAATCAGAAGAAGCAGAAGAAGGAGAAGGAGAAGGTGAAGTCAGGAGGGTGAATCAGAAGAAGCAGAAGTAGGAGAAGGAGCAGGTGAAGTTAGGAGGGTGAATCAGAAGAAGCAGAAGAAGGAGAAGGAGAAGGTGAAGTCAGGGGGGTGAAGCAGAAGAAGTAGAAGAAGGAGAAGGAGAAGGTGAAGTCAGGAGGGTGAAGCAGAAGAAGCAGAAGAAGGAGAAGGAGAAGGTGAAGTCTGGAGGGCGCAGCAGCAGAAGCAGAAGAAGGAGAACGAGAAGGTGAAGTCTGGAGGGTGAAGCAGAAGAAGCAGAAGAAGGAGAAGGAGAAGTTGACGTCTAAAGGGTGAATCAGAAGAAGTAGAAGAAGGAGAAGGAGAAGTTGAAGTCTGGAGGCTGAATCAGAAGAAGCAGAAGAAGGAGAAGGAGAAGGTGAAGTCTGGAGGGTGAATCAGAAGAAGCATAAGAAGGAGAAGGAGAAGATGAAGTCTCGAGGGTGAATCAGAAGAAGTAGAAGAAGGAGAAGGAGAATGTGAAGTCTGGAGGGTGAATCAGAAGAAGCCGAAGAAGGAGAAGGAGAAGGTGAAGTCTGGAGGGTGAATCAGAAGAAGTAGAAGAAGGAGAAGGAGAAGGTGAAGTCAGGAGGGTGAAGCAGAAGAAGCAGAAGAAGGAGTAGGAGAAGGTGAAGTCTGGAGGGTGAAGCAGAAGAAGCAGAAGAAGGAGAAGGAGAAGGTGAAGTCTGGAGGGTGAAGCAGAAGAAGCAGAAGAAGGAGAAGGAGAAGGTGAATTCAGGAGGGTGAATCAGAAGAAGCAGAAGAAGGAGAAGGTGAAGTCTGGAGGGTGAATCAGAAGAAGCAGAAGAAGGAGAAGGAGAAGGTGAAGTCAGGAGGGTGAATCAGAAGAAGTAGATGAAGGAGAAGGAGAAGGTGAAGTCTGGAGGGTGAATCAGAAGAAGCAGAAGAAGGAGAAGGAGAAGGTAAAGTCTGGAGGGTGAATCAGAAGAAGCAGAAGAAGGAGAAGGAGAAGGTGAAGTCTGGAGGGTGAAGCAGAAGAAGTAGAAGAAGGAGAAGGAGAAGGTGAAGTCAGGAGGGTGAATCAGAAGAAGTAGAAGAAGGAGAAGGAGAGGGTGAAGTCAGGAGGGTGAATCAGAAGAAGCAGAAGAAGGAGAAGGAGAAGGTGAAGTCTGGAGGGTGAATCAAAAGAATCAGAAGAAGGAGAAGGAGAAGGTGAAGTCTGGAGGGTGAATCAGAAGAAGCAGAAGAAGGAGAAGGAGAAGGTGAAGACTGGAGGTTGAATCAGAAGAAGTAAAAGAAGGAGAAGGAGAAGGTGAAGTCTGGAGGGTGAATCAGAAGAAGTAGAAGAAGGAGAAGGAGAAGGTGAAGTCTGGAGGGTGAATCAGAAGAAGCAGAATAAGGAGAAGGAGAAGGTGAAGTCTGGAGGGTGAATCAGAAGAAGCAGAAGAAGGAGAAGGAGAAGATGAAGTCCGGAGGGTGAATCAGAAGAAGTAGAAGAAGGAGAAGGAGAAGGTGAGGTCTGGAGGGTGAATCAGAAGAAGCAGAAGAAGGAGAAGGAGAAGGTGAAGTCTGGAGGGTGAATCAGAAGAAGCAGAAGAAGGAGAAGGAGAAGGTGAAGTCTGGAGGGTGAATCAGAAGAAGCAGAAGAAGGAGAAGGAGAAGATGAAGTCTCGAGGGTGAATCAGAAGAAGTAGAAGAAGAAGAAGGAGAATGTGAAGTCTGGAGGGTGAATCAGAAGAAGCAGAAGAAGGAGCAGGAGAAGGTGAAGTCAGGACTGTGAATCAGAAGAAGCAGAAGAAGGAGAAGCAGAAGGTGGAGTTAGGAGGGTGAATCAGAAGAAGCAGAAGAAGGAGAAGGAGAAGGTGAAGTCAGGGGGGTGAAGCAGAAGAAGTAGAAGAAGGAGAAGGAGAAGGTGAAGTCAGGAGGGTGAAGCAGAAGAAGCAGAAGAAGGAGAAGGAGAAGGTGAAGTCTGGAGGGCGCAGCAGAAGAAGCAGAAGAAGGAGAACGAGAAGGTGAAGTCTGGAGGGTGAAGCAGAAGCAGAAGAAGGAGAAGGAGAAGTTGAAGTCTAGAGGGTGAATCAGAAGAAGTAGAAGAAGGAGAAGGAGAAGGTGAAGTCTGGAGGGTGAATCAGAAGAAGCAGAAGAAGGAGAAGGAGAAGGTGAAGTCTGGAGGGTGAATCAGAAGAAGCAGAAGAAGGAGAAGGAGAAGATGAAGTCTCGAGGGTGAATCAGAAGAAGTAGAAGAAGGAGAAGGAGAATGTGAAGTCTGGAGGGTGAATCAGAAGAAGCCGAAGAAGGAGAACGAGAAGGTGAAGTCTGGAGGGTGAATCAGAAGAAGCAGAAGAAGGAGAAGGAGAAGATGAAGTCTGGAGGGTGAATCAGAAGAAGTAGATGAAGGAGAAGGAGAAGGTGAAGTCTGGAGGGTGAATCAGAAGAAGCAGAAGAAGGAAAAAGAGAAGGTGAAGTCTGGAGGGTGAATCAGAAGAAGCAGAAAAAGTAGAAGGAGAAGGTGAAGTCTGGAGGGTGAATCAGAAGAAGTAGAAGAAGGAGAAGGAGAAGGTGAAGTCTGGAGGGTGAATCAGAAGAAGCAGAAGAAGGAGAAGGAGAAGGTGAAGTCAGGAGGGTGAATCAGGAGAAGCAGAAGAAGGAGAAGGAGAAGGTGAAGCCTGGACGGTGAATCAGAAGACGCAGAAGAAGGAGAAGGAGAAGGTGAAGACTGGAGGGTGAATCAGAAGAAGTAGAAGAAGGAGAAGGAGAAGGTGAAGTCTGGAGGGTGAATCAGAAGAAGTAGAAGAAGGAGAAGGAGAAGGCGAAGTCTGGAGGGTGAATCAGAAGAAGCAGAAGAAGGAGAAGGAGAAGGTGAAGTCTGGAGGGTGAATCAGAAGAAGCACAATAAGGAGAAGGAGATGGTTAAGTCTGGAGGGTGAATCAGAAGAAGCAGAAGAAGGAGAAGGAGAAGGTGAAGTCTGGAGGGTGAATCAGAAGAAGTAGAAGAAGGAGAAGGAGAAGGTGAAGTCTGGAGGGTGAATCAGAAGAAGTAGAAGAAGGAGAAGGAGAAGGTGAAGTCAGGAGGGTGAATCAGAAGAAGTAGAAGAAGGAGAAGGAGAAGGTGAAGTCAGGAGGGTGAATCAGAAGAAGCAGAAGAAGGAGATAGAGAAGGTGAAGTCTGGAGGGTGAATCAGAAGAATCAGAAGAAGGAGAAGGAGAAGGTGAAGTCTGGAGGGTGAAGCAGAAGAAGCAGAAGAAAGAGAAGGAGAAGGTGAAGTCTGGAGGGTGAAGCAGAAGAAACAGAAGAAGGAGAAGGAGAAGGTGAAGACTGGAGGGTGAATCAGAAGAAGTAGAAGAAGGAGAAGGAGAAGGTGAAGTCTGGAGGGTGAATCAGAAGAAGTAGAAGAAGGAGAAGGAGAAGGTGAAGTCTGGAGGGTGAATCAGAAGAAGCAGAAGAAGGAGAAGGAGAAGGTGAAGTCTGGAGGGTGAATCAGAAGAAGCAGAAGAAGGAGAAGGAGAAGATGAAGTCTGGAGGGTGAATCAGAAGAAGTAGAAGAAGGAGAAGGAGAAGGTGAAGTCTGGAGGGTGAATCAGAAGAAGTAGAAGAAGGAGAAGGAGAAGATGAAGTCTGGAGGGTGAATCAGAAGAAACAGAAGAAGGAGAAGGAGAAGGTGAAGTCTGGAGGGTGAATCAGAAGAAGAAGAAGAAGGATAAGGAGAAGGTGAAGTCTGGAGGGTGAATCAAAAGAATCAGAAGAAGGAGAAGGAGAAGGTGAAGTCTGGAGGGTGAATCAGAAGAAGCAGAAGAAGGAGAAGGAGAAGGTGAAGACTGGAGGTTGAATCAGAAGAAGTAAAAGAAGGAGAAGGAGAAGGTGAAGTCTGGAGGGTGAATCAGAAGAAGTAGAAGAAGGAGAAAGAGAAGGTGAAGTCTGGAGGGTGAATCAGAAGAAGCAGAAGAAGGAGAAGGAGAAGGTGAAGTCTGGAGGGTGAATCAGAAGAAGCAGAAGAAGGAGAAGGAGAAGATGAAGTCTGGAGGGTGAATCAGAAGAAGAAGAAGAAGGAGAAGGAGAAGGTGAGGTCTGGAGGGTGAATCAGAAGAAGCAGAAGAAGGAGAAGGAGAAGGTGAAGTCTGGAGGGTGAATCAGAAGAAGCAGAAGAAGGAGAAGGAGAAGGTGAAGTCTGGAGGGTGAATCAGAAGAAGCAGAAGAAGGAGAAGGAGAAGGTGAAGTCAGGAGGGTGAATCAGAAGAAGCAGAAGTAGGAGAAGGAGCAGGTGAAGTTAGGAGGGTGAATCAGAAGAAGCAGAAGAAGGAGAAGGAGAAGGTGAAGTCAGGGGGGTGAAGCAGAAGAAGTAGAAGAAGGAGAAGGAGAAGGTGAAGTCAGGAGGGTGAAGCAGAAGAAGCAGAAGAAGGAGAAGGAGAAGGTGAAGTCTGGAGGGCGCAGCAGCAGAAGCAGAAGAAGGAGAACGAGAAGGTGAAGTCTGGAGGGTGAAGCAGAAGAAGCAGAAGAAGGAGAAGGAGAAGTTGAAGTCTAGAGGGTGAATCAGAAGAAGTAGAAGAAGGAGAAGGAGAAGTTGAAGTCTGGAGGGTGAATCAGAAGAAGCAGAAGAAGGAGAAGGAGAAGGTGAAGTCTGGAGGGTGAATCAGAAGAAGCATAAGAAGGAGAAGGAGAAGATGAAGTCTCGAGGGTGAATCGGAAGAAGTAGAAGAAGGAGAAGGAGAATGTGAAGTCTGGAGGGTGAATCAGAAGAAGCCGAAGAAGGAGAAGGAGAAGGTGAAGTCTGGAGGGTGAATCAGAAGAAGCAGAAGAAGGAGCAGGAGAAGGTGAAGTCAGGAGGGTGAATCAGAAGAAGCAGAAGAAGGAGAAGCAGAAGGTGGAGTTAGGAGGGTGAATCAGAAGAAGCAGAAGAAGGAGAAGGAGAAGGTGAAGTCAGGGGGGTGAAGCAGAAGAAGTAGAAGAAGGAGAAGGAGAAGGTGAAGTCAGGAGGGTGAAGCAGAAGAAGCAGAAGAAGGAGAAGGAGAAGGTGAAGTCTGGAGGGCGCAGCAGAAGAAGCAGAAGAAGGAGAACGAGAAGGTGAAGTCTGGAGGGTGAAGCAGAAGCAGAAGAAGGAGAAGGAGAAGTTGAAGTCTAGAGGGTGAATCAGAAGAAGTAGAAGAAGGAGAAGGAGAAGGTGAAGTCTGGAGGGTGAATCAGAAGAAGCAGAAGAAGGAGAAGGAGAAGGTGAAGTCTGGAGGGTGAATCAGAAGAAGCAGAAGAAGGAGAAGGAGAAGATGAAGTCTCGAGGGTGAATCAGAAGAAGTAGAAGAAGGAGAAGGAGAATGTGAAGTCTGGAGGGTGAATCAGAAGAAGCCGAAGAAGGAGAAGGAGAAGGTGAAGTCTGGAGGGTGAATCAGAAGAAGCAGAAGAAGGAGAAGGAGAAGATGAAGTCTGGAGGGTGAATCAGAAGAAGTAGATGAAGGAGAAGGAGAAGGTGAAGTCTGGAGGGTGAATCAGAAGAAGCAGAAGAAGGAAAAAGAGAAGGTGAAGTCTGGAGGGTGAATCAGAAGAAGCAGAAAAAGTAGAAGGAGAAGGTGAAGTCTGGAGGGTGAATCAGAAGAAGTAGAAGAAGGAGAAGGAGAAGGTGAAGTCTGGAGGGTGAATCAGAAGAAGCAGAAGAAGGAGAAGGAGAAGGTGAAGTCAGGAGGGTGAATCAGGAGAAGCAGAAGAAGGAGAAGGAGAAGGTGAAGCCTGGACGGTGAATCAGAAGACGCAGAAGAAGGAGAAGGAGAAGGTGAAGACTGGAGGGTGAATCAGAAGAAGTAGAAGAAGGAGAAGGAGAAGGTGAAGTCTGGAGGGTGAATCAGAAGAAGTAGAAGAAGGAGAAGGAGAAGGCGAAGTCTGGAGGGTGAATCAGAAGAAGCAGAAGAAGGAGAAGGAGAAGGTGAAGTCTGGAGGGTGAAACAGAAGAAGCAAAAGAAGGAGAAGGAGAAGATGAAGTCTGGAGGGTGAATCAGAAGAAGTTGAAGAAGGAGAAGGAGAAGGTGAGGTCTGGAGGGTGAATCAGAAGAAGCAGAAGAAGGAGAAGGAGAAGGTGAAGTCTGAAGGGTGAATCAAAAGAAGCAGAAGAAGGAGAAGGGGAAGATGAAGTCTGGAGGGTGAATCAGAAGAAGCAGAAGAAGGAGAAGGAGAAGGTGAAGTCTGGAGGGTGAATCAGAAGAAGCAGAAGAAGGAGAAGGAGAAGGTGAAGTCTGGTGGGTGAATCAGAAGAAGTAGAAGAAGGAGAAGGAGAAGGTGAAGTCTGGAGGGTGAATCAGAAGAAGTAGAAGAAGGAGAAGGAGAAGGTGAAGTCAGGAGGGTGAATCAGAAAAAGCAGAAAAAGGAGGAGGAGAAGGTGAAGTCTGGAGGGTGAATCAGAAGAAGCAGAAGAAGGAGAAGGAGAAGATGAAGTATGTAGGGTGAATCAGAAGAAGTAGATGAAGGAGAAGGAGAAGGTGAAGTCTGGAGGGTGAATCAGAAGAAGCAGAAGAAGGAGAAGGAGAAGGTAAAATCTGGAGGGTGAATCAGAAGAAGCAGAAGAAGGAGAAGGAGAAGGTGAAGTCTGGAGGGTGAATCAGAAGAAGCAGAATAAGGAGAAGGAGAAGGTGAAGTCTGGCGGGTGAATCAGAAGAAGCAGAATAAGGAGAAGGAGAAGGTGAAGTCTGGAGGGTGAATCAGAAGAAGCAGAAGAAGGAGAAGGAGAAGGTGAATCTGGAGGGTGAATCAGAAGAAGTAGAAGATGGAGAAGGAGAAGGTGAAGTCAGGAGGGTGAATCAGAAGAAGTAGAAGAAGGAGAAGGAGAGGGTGAAGTCAGGAGGGTGAATCAGAAGAAGCAGAAGAAGGAGAAGGAGAAGGTGAAGTCTGGAGGGTGAATCAAAAGAATCAGAAGAAGGAGAAGGAGAAGGTGAAGTCTGGAGGGTGAATCAGAAGAAGCAGAAGAAGGAGAAGGAGAAGGTGAAGACTGGAGGTTGAATCAGAAGAAGTAAAAGAAGGAGAAGGAGAAGGTGAAGTCTGGAGGGTGAATCAGAAGAAGTTGAAGAAGGAGAAGGAGAAGGTGAAGTCTGGAGGGTGAATCAGAAGAAGCAGAAGAAGGAGAAGGAGAAGGTGAAGTCTGGAGGGTGAATCCGAAGATGCAGAAGAAGGAGAAGGAGAAGATGAAGTCTGGAGGGTGAATCAGAAGAAGAAGAAGAAGGAGAAGGAGAAGGTGAGGTCTGGAGGGTGAATCAGAAGAAGCAGAAGAAGGAGAAGGAGAAGGTGAAGTCTGGAGGGTGAATCAGAAGAAGCAGAAGAAGGAGAAGGAGAAGGTGAAGTCAGGAGGGAAAGCACAAGAAGCAGAAGAAGGAGAAGGAGAAGGTGAAGTCTGGAGGGCGCAGCAGCAGAAGCAGAAGAAGGAGAACGAGAAGGTGAAGTCTGGAGGGTGAAGCAGAAGAAGCAGAAGAAGGAGAAGGAGAAGTTGAAGTCTAAAGGGTGAATCAGAAGAAGTAGAAGAAGGAGAAGGAGAAGTTGAAGTCTGGAGGGTGAATCAGAAGAAGCAGAAGAAGGAGAAGGAGAAGGTGAAGTCTGGAGGGTGAATCAGAAGAAGCATAAGAAGGAGAAGGAGAAGATGAAGTCTCGAGGGTGAATCAGAAGAAGTAGAAGAAGGAGAAGGAGAATGTGAAGTCTGGAGGGTGAATCAGAAGAAGCCGAAGAAGGAGAAGGAGAAGGTGAAGTCTGGAGGGTGAATCAGAAGAAGTAGAAGAAGGAGAAGGAGAAGGTGAAGTCAGGAGGGTGAAGCAGAAGAAGCAGAAGAAGGAGTAGGAGAAGGTGAAGTCTGGAGGGTGAAGCAGAAGAAGCAGAAGAAGGAGAAGGAGAAGGTGAAGTCTGGAGGGTGAAGCAGAAGAAGCAGAAGAAGGAGAAGGAGAAGGTGAATTCAGGAGGGTGAATCAGAAGAAGCAGAAGAAGGAGAAGGTGAAGTCTGGAGGGTGAATCAGAAGAAGCAGAAGAAGGAGAAGGAGAAGGTGAAGTCAGGAGGGTGAATCAGAAGAAGTAGATGAAGGAGAAGGAGAAGGTGAAGTCTGGAGGGTGAATCAGAAGAAGCAGAAGAAGGAGAAGGAGAAGGTAAAGTCTGGAGGGTGAATCAGAAGAAGCAGAAGAAGGAGAAGGAGAAGGTGAAGTCTGGAGGGTGAAGCAGAAGAAGTAGAAGAAGGAGAAGGAGAAGGTGGTCAGGAGGGTGAATCAGAAGAAGTAGAAGAAGGAGAAGGAGAGGGTGAAGTCAGGAGGGTGAATCAGAAGAAGCAGAAGAAGGAGAAGGAGAAGGTGAAGTCTGGAGGGTGAATCAAAAGAATCAGAAGAAGGAGAAGGAGAAGGTGAAGTCTGGAGGGTGAATCAGAAGAAGCAGAAGAAGGAGAAGGAGAAGGTGAAGACTGGAGGTTGAATCAGAAGAAGTAAAAGAAGGAGAAGGAGAAGGTGAAGTCTGGAGGGTGAATCAGAAGAAGTAGAAGAAGGAGAAGGAGAAGGTGAAGTCTGGAGGGTGAATCAGAAGAAGCAGAATAAGGAGAAGGAGAAGGTGAAGTCTGGAGGGTGAATCAGAAGAAGCAGAAGAAGGAGAAGGAGAAGATGAAGTCCGGAGGGTGAATCAGAAGAAGTAGAAGAAGGAGAAGGAGAAGGTGAGGTCTGGAGGGTGAATCAGAAGAAGTAGAAGAAGGAGAAGGAGAAGGTGAAGTCTGGAGGGTGAATCAGAAGAAGCAGAAGAAGGAGAAGGAGAAGGTGAAGTCTGGAGGGTGAATCAGAAGAAGCAGAAGAAGGAGAAGGAGAAGATGAAGTCTCGAGGGTGAATCAGAAGAAGTAGAAGAAGGAGAAGGAGAATGTGAAGTCTGGAGGGTGAATCAGAAGAAGCAGAAGAAGGAGCAGGAGAAGGTGAAGTCAGGAGGGTGAATCAGAAGAAGCAGAAGAAGGAGAAGCAGAAGGTGGAGTTAGGAGGGTGAATCAGAAGAAGCAGAAGAAGGAGAAGGAGAAGGTGAAGTCAGGGGGGTGAAGCAGAAGAAGTAGAAGAAGGAGAAGGAGAAGGTGAAGTCAGGAGGGTGAAGCAGAAGAAGCAGAAGAAGGAGAAGGAGACGGTGAAGTCTGGAGGGCGCAGCAGAAGAAGCAGAAGAAGGAGAACGAGAAGGTGAAGTCTGGAGGGTGAAGCAGAAGCAGAAGAAGGAGAAGGAGAAGTTGAAGTCTAGAGGGTGAATCAGAAGAAGTAGAAGAAGGAGAAGGAGAAGGTGAAGTCTGGAGGGTGAATCAGAAGAAGCAGAAGAAGGAGAAGGAGAAGGTGAAGTCTGGAGGGTGAATCAGAAGAAGCAGAAGAAGGAGAAGGAGAAGATGAAGTCTCGAGGGTGAATCAGAAGAAGTAGAAGAAGGAGAAGGAGAATGTGAAGTCTGGAGGGTGAATCAGAAGAAGCCGAAGAAGGAGAAGGAGAAGGTGAAGTCTGGAGGGTGAATCAGAAGAAGCAGAAGAAGGAGAAGGAGAAGTTGAAGTCTGGAGGGTGAATCAGAAGAAGTAGATGAAGGAGAAGGAGAAGGTGAAGTCTGGAGGGTGAATCAGAAGAAGCAGAAGAAGGAAAAAGAGAAGGTGAAGTCTGGAGGGTGAATCAGAAGAAGCAGAAAAAGTAGAAGGAGAAGGTGAAGTCTGGAGGGTGAATCAGAAGAAGTAGAAGAAGGAGAAGGAGAAGGTGAAGTCTGGAGGGTGAATCAGAAGAAGCAGAAGAAGGAGAAGGAGAAGGTGAAGTCAGGAGGGTGAATCAGGAGAAGCAGAAGAAGGAGAAGGAGAAGGTGAAGCCTGGACGGTGAATCAGAAGACGCAGAAGAAGGAGAAGGAGAAGGTGAAGACTGGAGGGTGAATCAGAAGAAGTAGAAGAAGGAGAAGGAGAAGGTGAAGTCTGGAGGGTGAATCAGAAGAAGTAGAAGAAGGAGAAGGAGAAGGCGAAGTCTGGAGGGTGAATCAGAAGAAGCAGAAGAAGGAGAAGGAGAAGGTGAAGTCTGGAGGGTGAATCAGAAGAAGCACAATAAGGAGAAGGAGATGGTTAAGTCTGGAGGGTGAATCAGAAGAAGCAGAAGAAGGAGAAGGAGAAGGTGAAGTCTGGAGGGTGAATCAGAAGAAGTAGAAGAAGGAGAAGGAGAAGGTGAAGTCTGGAGGGTGAATCAGAAGAAGTAGAAGAAGGAGAAGGAGAAGGTGAAGTCAGGAGGGTGAATCAGAAGAAGTAGAAGAAGGAGAAGGAGAAGGTGAAGTCAGGAGGGTGAATCAGAAGAAGCAGAAGAAGGAGATAGAGAAGGTGAAGTCTGGAGGGTGAATCAGAAGAATCAGAAGAAGGAGAAGGAGAAGGTGAAGTCTGGAGGGTGAAGCAGAAGAAGCAGAAGAAAGAGAAGGAGAAGGTGAAGTCTGGAGGGTGAAGCAGAAGAAACAGAAGAAGGAGAAGGAGAAGGTGAAGACTGGAGGGTGAATCAGAAGAAGTAGAAGAAGGAGAAGGAGAAGGTGAAGTCTGGAGGGTGAATCAGAAGAAGTAGAAGAAGGAGAAGGAGAAGGTGAAGTCTGGAGGGTGAATCAGAAGAAGCAGAAGAAGGAGAAGGAGAAGGTGAAGTCTGGAGGGTGAATCAGAAGAAGCAGAAGAAGGAGAAGGAGAAGATGAAGTCTGGAGGGTGAATCAGAAGAAGTAGAAGAAGGAGAAGGAGAAGGTGAAGTCTGGAGGGTGAATCAGAAGAAGTAGAAGAAGGAGAAGGAGAAGATGAAGTCTGGAGGGTGAATCAGAAGAAACAGAAGAAGGAGAAGGAGAAGGTGAAGTCTGGAGGGTGAATCAGAAGAAGAAGAAGAAGGAGAAGGAGAAGGTGAAGTCTGGAGGGTGAATCAAAAGAATCAGAAGAAGGAGAAGGAGAAGGTGAAGTCTGGAGGGTGAATCAGAAGAAGCAGAAGAAGGAGAAGGAGAAGGTGAAGACTGGAGGTTGAATCAGAAGAAGTAAAAGAAGGAGAAGGAGAAGGTGAAGTCTGGAGGGTGAATCAGAAGAAGTAGAAGAAGGAGAAGGAGAAGGTGAAGTCTGGAGGGTGAATCAGAAGAAGCAGAAGAAGGAGAAGGAGAAGGTGAAGTCTGGAGGGTGAATCAGAAGAAGCAGAAGAAGGAGAAGGAGAAGATGAAGTCTGGAGGGTGAATCAGAAGAAGAAGAAGAAGGAGAAGGAGAAGGTGAGGTCTGGAGGGTGAATCAGAAGAAGCAGAAGAAGGAGAAGGAGAAGGTGAAGTCTGGAGGGTGAATCAGAAGAAGCAGAAGAAGGAGAAGGAGAAGGTGAAGTCTGGAGGGTGAATCAGAAGAAGCAGAAGAAGGAGAAGGAGAAGGTGAAGTCAGGAGGGTGAATCAGAAGAAGCAGAAGTAGGAGAAGGAGCAGGTGAAGTTAGGAGAGTGAATCAGAAGAAGCAGAAAAAGGAGAAGGAGAAGGTGAAGTCAGGGGGGTGAAGCAGAAGAAGTAGAAGAAGGAGAAGGAGAAGGTGAAGTCAGGAGGGTGAAGCAGAAGAAGCAGAAGAAGGAGAAGGAGAAGGTGAAGTCTGGAGGGCGCAGCAGCAGAAGCAGAAGAAGGAGAACGAGAAGGTGAAGTCTGGAGGGTGAAGCAGAAGAAGCAGAAGAAGGAGAAGGAGAAGTTGAAGTCTAGAGGGTGAATCAGAAGAAGTAGAAGAAGGAGAAGGAGAAGTTGAAGTCTGGAGGGTGAATCAGAAGAAGCAGAAGAAGGAGAAGGAGAAGGTGAAGTCTGGAGGGTGAATCAGAAGAAGCATAAGAAGGAGAAGGAGAAGATGAAGTCTCGAGGGTGAATCGGAAGAAGTAGAAGAAGGAGAAGGAGAATGTGAAGTCTGGAGGGTGAATCAGAAGAAGCCGAAGAAGGAGAAGGAGAAGGTGAAGTCTGGAGGGTGAATCAGAAGAAGCAGAAGAAGGAGCAGGAGAAGGTGAAGTCAGGAGGGTGAATCAGAAGAAGCAGAAGAAGGAGAAGCAGAAGGTGGAGTTCGGAGGGTGAATCAGAAGAAGCAGAAGAAGGAGAAGGAGAAGGTGAAGTCAGGGAGGTGAAGCAGAAGAATTAGAAGAAGGAGAAGGAGAAGGTGAAGTCAGGAGGGTGAAGCAGAAGAAGCAGAAGAAGGAGAAGGAGAAGGTGAAGTCTGGAGGGCGCAGCAGAAGAAGCAGAAGAAGGAGAACGAGAAGGTGAAGTCTGGAGGGTGAAGCAGAAGCAGAAGAAGGAGAAGGAGAAGTTGAAGTCTAGAGGGTGAATCAGAAGAAGTAGAAGAAGGAGAAGGAGAAGGTGAAGTCTGGAGGGTGAATCAGAAGAAGCAGAACAAGGAGAAGGAGAAGGTGAAGTCTGGAGGGTGAATCAGAAGAAGCAGAAGAAGGAGAAGGAGAAGATGAAGTCTCGAGGGTGAATCAGAAGAAGTAGAAGAAGGAGAAGGAGAATGTGAAGTCTGGAGGATGAATCAGAAGAAGCCGAAGAAGGAGAAGGAGAAGGTGAAGTCTGGAGGGTGAATCAGAAGAAGCAGAAGAAGGAGAAGGAGAAGATGAAGTCTGGAGGGTGAATCAGAAGAAGTAGATGAAGGAGAAGGAGAAGGTGAAGTCTGGAGGGTGAATCAGAAGAAGCAGAAGAAGGAAAAAGAGAAGGTGAAGTCTGGAGGGTGAATCAGAAGAAGCAGAAAAAGTAGAAGGAGAAGGTGAAGTCTGGAGGGTGAATCAGAAGAAGTAGAAGAAGGAGAAGGAGAAGGTGAAGTCTGGAGGGTGAATCAGAAGAAGCAGAAGAAGGAGAAGGAGAAGGTGAAGTCAGGAGGGTGAATCAGGAGAAGCAGAAGAAGGAGAAGGAGAAGGTGAAGCCTGGACGGTGAATCAGAAGACGCAGAAGAAGGAGAAGGAGAAGGTGAAGACTGGAGGGTGAATCAGAAGAAGTAGAAGAAGGAGAAGGAGAAGGTGAAGTCTGGAGGGTGAATCAGAAGAAGTAGAAGAAGGAGAAGGAGAAGGCGAAGTCTGGAGGGTGAATCAGAAGAAGCAGAAGAAGGAGAAGGAGAAGGTGAAGTCTGGAGGGTGAAACAGAAGAAGCAAAAGAAGGAGAAGGAGAAGATGAAGTCTGGAGGGTGAATCAGAAGAAGTTGAAGAAGGAGAAGGAGAAGGTGAGGTCTGGAGGGTGAATCAGAAGAAGAAGAAGAAGGAGAAGGAGAAGGTGAAGTCTGGAGGGTGAATCAAAAGAATCAGAAGAAGGAGAAGGAGAAGGTGAAGTCTGGAGGGTGAATCAGAAGAAGCAGAAGAAGGAGAAGGAGAAGGTGAAGACTGGAGGTTGAATCAGAAGAAGTAAAAGAAGGAGAAGGAGAAGGTGAAGTCTGGAGGGTGAATCAGAAGAAGTAGAAGAAGGAGAAGGAGAAGGTGAAGTCTGGAGGGTGAATCAGAAGAAGCAGAAGAAGGAGAAGGAGAAGGTGAAGTCTGGAGGGTGAATCAGAAGAAGCAGAAGAAGGAGAAGGAGAAGATGAAGTCTGGAGGGTGAATCAGAAGAAGAAGAAGAAGGAGAAGGAGAAGGTGAGGTCTGGAGGGTGAATCAGAAGAAGCAGAAGAAGGAGAAGGAGAAGGTGAAGTCTGGAGGGTGAATCAGAAGAAGCAGAAGAAGGAGAAGGAGAAGGTGAAGTCTGGAGGGTGAATCAGAAGAAGCAGAAGAAGGAGAAGGAGAAGGTGAAGTCAGGAGGGTGAATCAGAAGAAGCAGAAGTAGGAGAAGGAGCAGGTGAAGTTAGGAGGGTGAATCAGAAGAAGCAGAAGAAGGAGAAGGAGAAGGTGAAGTCAGGGGGGTGAAGCAGAAGAAGTAGAAGAAGGAGAAGGAGAAGGTGAAGTCAGGAGGGTGAAGCAGAAGAAGCAGAAGAAGGAGAAGGAGAAGGTGAAGTCTGGAGGGCGCAGCAGCAGAAGCAGAAGAAGGAGAACGAGAAGGTGAAGTCTGGAGGGTGAAGCAGAAGAAGCAGAAGAAGGAGAAGGAGAAGTTGAAGTCTAGAGGGTGAATCAGAAGAAGTAGAAGAAGGAGAAGGAGAAGTTGAAGTCTGGAGGGTGAATCAGAAGAAGCAGAAGAAGGAGAAGGAGAAGGTGAAGTCTGGAGGGTGAATCAGAAGAAGCATAAGAAGGAGAAGGAGAAGATGAAGTCTCGAGGGTGAATCGGAAGAAGTAGAAGAAGGAGAAGGAGAATGTGAAGTCTGGAGGGTGAATCAGAAGAAGCCGAAGAAGGAGAAGGAGAAGGTGAAGTCTGGAGGGTGAATCAGAAGAAGCAGAAGAAGGAGCAGGAGAAGGTGAAGTCAGGAGGGTGAATCAGAAGAAGCAGAAGAAGGAGAAGCAGAAGGTGGAGTTAGGAGGGTGAATCAGAAGAAGCAGAAGAAGGAGAAGGAGAAGGTGAAGTCAGGGAGGTGAAGCAGAAGAATTAGAAGAAGGAGAAGGAGAAGGTGAAGTCAGGAGGGTGAAGCAGAAGAAGCAGAAGAAGGAGAAGGAGAAGGTGAAGTCTGGAGGGCGCAGCAGAAGAAGCAGAAGAAGGAGAACGAGAAGGTGAAGTCTGGAGGGTGAAGCAGAAGCAGAAGAAGGAGAAGGAGAAGTTGAAGTCTAGAGGGTGAATCAGAAGAAGTAGAAGAAGGAGAAGGAGAAGGTGAAGTCTGGAGGGTGAATCAGAAGAAGCAGAAGAAGGAGAAGGAGAAGGTGAAGTCTGGAGGGTGAATCAGAAGAAGCAGAAGAAGGAGAAGGAGAAGATGAAGTCTCGAGGGTGAATCAGAAGAAGTAGAAGAAGGAGAAGGAGAATGTGAAGTCTGGAGGATGAATCAGAAGAAGCCGAAGAAGGAGAAGGAGAAGGTGAAGTCTGGAGGGTGAATCAGAAGAAGCAGAAGAAGGAGAAGGAGAAGATGAAGTCTGGAGGGTGAATCAGAAGAAGTAGATGAAGGAGAAGGAGAAGGTGAAGTCTGGAGGGTGAATCAGAAGAAGCAGAAGAAGGAAAAAGAGAAGGTGAAGTCTGGAGGGTGAATCAGAAGAAGCAGAAAAAGTAGAAGGAGAAGGTGAAGTCTGGAGGGTGAATCAGAAGAAGTAGAAGAAGGAGAAGGAGAAGGTGAAGTCTGGAGGGTGAATCAGAAGAAGCAGAAGAAGGAGAAGGAGAAGGTGAAGTCAGGAGGGTGAATCAGGAGAAGCAGAAGAAGGAGAAGGAGAAGGTGAAGCCTGGACGGTGAATCAGAAGACGCAGAAGAAGGAGAAGGAGAAGGTGAAGACTGGAGGGTGAATCAGAAGAAGTAGAAGAAGGAGAAGGAGAAGGTGAAGTCTGGAGGGTGAATCAGAAGAAGTAGAAGAAGGAGAAGGAGAAGGCGAAGTCTGGAGGGTGAATCAGAAGAAGCAGAAGAAGGAGAAGGAGAAGGTGAAGTCTGGAGGGTGAAACAGAAGAAGCAAAAGAAGGAGAAGGAGAAGATGAAGTCTGGAGGGTGAATCAGAAGAAGTTGAAGAAGGAGAAGGAGAAGGTGAGGTCTGGAGGGTGAATCAGAAGAAGCAGAAGAAGGAGAAGGAGAAGGTGAAGTCTGAAGGGTGAATCAAAAGAAGCAGAAGAAGGAGAAGGGGAAGATGAAGTCTGGAGGGTGAATCAGAAGAAGCAGAAGAAGGAGAAGGAGAAGGTGAAGTCTGGAGGGTGAATCAGAAGAAGCAGAAGAAGGAGAAGGAGAAGGTGAAGTCTGGTGGGTGAATCAGAAGCAGTAGAAGAAGGAGAAGGAGAAGGTGAAGTCTGGAGGGTGAATCAGAAGAAGTAGAAGAAGGAGAAGGAGAAGGTGAAGTCAGGAGGGTGAATCAGAAAAAGCAGAAGAAGGAGGAGGAGAAGGTGAAGTCTGGAGGGTGAATCAGAAGAAGCAGAAGAAGGAGAAGGAGAAGATGAAGTATGTAGGGTGAATCAGAAGAAGTAGATGAAGGAGAAGGAGAAGGTGAAGTCTGGAGGGTGAATCAGAAGAAGCAGAAGAAGGAGAAGGAGAAGGTAAAGTCTGGAGGGTGAATCAGAAGAAGCAGAAGAAGGAGAAGGAGAAGGTGAAGTCTGGAGGGTGAATCAGAAGAAGCAGAATAAGGAGAAGGAGAAGGTGAAGTCTGGCGGGTGAATCAGAAGAAGCAGAATAAGGAGAAGGAGAAGGTGAAGTCTGGAGGGTGAATCAGAAGAAGCAGAAGAAGGAGAAGGAGAAGGTGAATCTGGAGGGTGAATCAGAAGAAGTAGAAGATGGAGAAGGAGAAGGTGAAGTCAGGAGGGTGAATCAGAAGAAGTTGAAGAAGGAGAAGGAGAGGGTGAAGTCAGGAGGGTGAATCAGAAGAAGCAGAAGAAGGAGAAGGAGAAGGTGAAGTCTGGAGGGTGAATCAAAAGAATCAGAAGAAGGAGAAGGAGAAGGTGAAGTCTGGAGGGTGAATCAGAAGAAGCAGAAGAAGGAGAAGGAGAAGGTGAAGACTGGAGGTTGAATCAGAAGAAGTAAAAGAAGGAGAAGGAGAAGGTGAAGTCTGGAGGGTGAATCAGAAGAAGTAGAAGAAGGAGAAGGAGAAGGTGAAGTCTGGAGGGTGAATCAGAAGAAGCAGAAGAAGGAGAAGGAGAAGGTGAAGTCTGGAGGGTGAATCAGAAGATGCAGAAGAAGGAGAAGGAGAAGATGAAGTCTGGAGGGTGAATCAGAAGAAGAAGAAGAAGGAGAAGGAGAAGGTGAGGTCTGGAGGGTGAATCAGAAGAAGCAGAAGAAGGAGAAGGAGAAGGTGAAGTCTGGAGGGTGAATCAGAAGAAGCAGAAGAAGGAGAAGGAGAAGGTGAAGTCTGGAGGGTGAATCAGAAGAAGCAGAAGAAGGAGAAGGAGAAGGTGAAGTCAGGAGGGTGAATCAGAAGAAGTAGAAGAAGGAGAAGGAGAAGGTGAAGTCAGGAGGGTGAAGCAGAAGAAGCAGAAGAAGGAGAAGGAGAAGGTGAAGTCTGGAGGGCGCAGCAGAAGAAGCAGAAGAAGGAGAACGAGAAGGTGAAGTCTGGAGGGTGAAGCAGAAGAAGCAGAAGAAGGAGAAGGAGAAGTTGAAGTCTAGAGGGTGAATCAGAAGAAGTAGAAGAAGGAGAAGGAGAAGGTGAAGTCTGGTGTGTGAATCAGAAGAAGCAGAAGAAGGAGAAGGAGAAGGTGAAGTCTGGAGGGTGAATCAGAAGAAGCATAAGAAGGAGAAGGAGAATGTGAAGTCTGGAGGGTGAATCAGAAGAAGCCGAAGAAGGAGAAGGAGAAGGTGAAGTCTGGAGGGTGAATCAGAAGAAGTAGAAGAAGGAGAAGGAGAAGGTGAAGTCAGGAGGGTGAAGCAGAAGAAGCAGAAGAAGGAGAAGGAGAAGGTGAAGTCTGGAGGGTGAAGCAGAAGAAGCAGAAGAAGGAGAAGGAGAAGGTGAAGTCTGGAGGGTGAATCAAAAGAATCAGAAGAAGGAGAAGGAGAAGGTGAAGTCTGGAGGGTGAATCAGAAGAAGCAGAAGAAGGAGAAGGAGAAGGTGAATCTGGAGGGTGAATCAGAAGAAGTAGAAGATGGAGAAGGAGAAGGTGAAGTCAGGAGGGTGAATCAGAAGAAGTTGAAGAAGGAGAAGGAGAGGGTGAAGTCAGGAGGGTGAATCAGAAGAAGCAGAAGAAGGAGAAGGAGAAGGTGAAGTCTGGAGGGTGAATCAAAAGAATCAGAAGAAGGAGAAGGAGAAGGTGAAGTCTGGAGGGTGAATCAGAAGAAGCAGAAGAAGGAGAAGGAGAAGGTGAAGACTGGAGGTTGAATCAGAAGAAGTAAAAGAAGGAGAAGGAGAAGGTGAAGTCTGGAGGGTGAATCAGAAGAAGTAGAAGAAGGAGAAGGAGAAGGTGAAGTCTGGAGGGTGAATCAGAAGAAGCAGAAGAAGGAGAAGGAGAAGGTGAAGTCTGGAGGGTGAATCAGAAGATGCAGAAGAAGGAGAAGGAGAAGATGAAGTCTGGAGGGTGAATCAGAAGAAGAAGAAGAAGGAGAAGGAGAAGGTGAGGTCTGGAGGGTGAATCAGAAGAAGCAGAAGAAGGAGAAGGAGAAGGTGAAGTCTGGAGGGTGAATCAGAAGAAGCAGAAGAAGGAGAAGGAGAAGGTGAAGTCTGGAGGGTGAATCAGAAGAAGCAGAAGAAGGAGAAGGAGAAGGTGAAGTCAGGAGGGTGAATCAGAAGAAGTAGAAGAAGGAGAAGGAGAAGGTGAAGTCAGGAGGGTGAAGCAGAAGAAGCAGAAGAAGGAGAAGGAGAAGGTGAAGTCTGGAGGGCGCAGCAGAAGAAGCAGAAGAAGGAGAACGAGAAGGTGAAGTCTGGAGGGTGAAGCAGAAGAAGCAGAAGAAGGAGAAGGAGAAGTTGAAGTCTAGAGGGTGAATCAGAAGAAGTAGAAGAAGGAGAAGGAGAAGGTGAAGTCTGGTGTGTGAATCAGAAGAAGCAGAAGAAGGAGAAGGAGAAGGTGAAGTCTGGAGGGTGAATCAGAAGAAGCATAAGAAGGAGAAGGAGAATGTGAAGTCTGGAGGGTGAATCAGAAGAAGCCGAAGAAGGAGAAGGAGAAGGTGAAGTCTGGAGGGTGAATCAGAAGAAGTAGAAGAAGGAGAAGGAGAAGGTGAAGTCAGGAGGGTGAAGCAGAAGAAGCAGAAGAAGGAGAAGGAGAAGGTGAAGTCTGGAGGGTGAAGCAGAAGAAGCAGAAGAAGGAGAAGGAGAAGGTGAAGTCTGGAGGGTCAAGCAGAAGAAGCAGAAGAAGGAGAAGGAGAAGGTGAAGTCAGGAGGGTGAATCAGAAGAAGCAGAAGAAGGAGAAGGAGAAGGTGAAGTCTGGAGGGTGAATCAGAAGAAGCAGAAGAAGGAGAAGGAGAAGGTGAAGTCAGGAGGGTGAATCAGAAGAAGTAGATGAAGGAGAAGGAGAAGGTGAAGTCTGGAGGGTGAATCAGAAGAAGCAGAATAAGGAGAAGGTGAAGTCTGGCGGGTGAATCAGAAGAAGCAGAATAAGGAGAAGGAGAAGGTGAAGTCTGGAGGGTGAATCAGAAGAAGCAGAAGAAGGAAAAGGAGAAGGTGAAGTCTGGAGGGTGAATCAGAAGAAGTAGAAGATGGAGAAGGAGAAGGTGAAGTCTGGAGGGTGAAGCAGAAGAAGTAGAAGAAGGAGAAGGAGAAGGTGAAGTCTGGAGGGTGAATCAGAAGAGGTAGAAGAAGGAGAAGGAGAAGGTGAAGTCTGGAGGGTGAAGCAGAAGAAGTAGAAGAAGGAGAAGGAGAAGGTGAAGTCAGGAGGGTGAATCAGAAGATGTAGAGGAAGGAGAAGGAGAAGGTGAAGTCAGGAGGGTGAAACAGAAGAAGCAGAAGAAGGAGAAGGAGAAGGTGAAGTCTGGAGGGTGAATCAGAAGAAGTAGAAGAAGGAGAAGGAGAAGGTGAAGTCTGGAGGGTGAATCAGAAGAAGCAGTAGAAGGAGAAGGAGAAGGTGAAGTCTGGAGGGTGAATCAGAAGAAGCAGAAGAAGGAGAAGGAGAAGGTGAAGTCTGGAGGGTGAATCAGAAGAAGCAGAATAAGGAGAAGGAGAAGGTGAAGTCTGGAGGGTGAATCAGAAGAAGCAGAAGAAGGAGAAGGAGAAGGTGAAGTCTGGAGGGTGAATCAGAAGAAGTAGAAGAAGGAGAAGGAGAAGGCGAAGTCTGGAGGGTGAATCAGAAGAAGCAGAAGAAGGAGAAGGAGAAGGTGAAGTCTGGAGGGTGAAACAGAAGAAGCAAAAGAAGGAGAAGGAGAAGATGAAGTCTGGAGGGTGAATCAGAAGAAGTTGAAGAAGGAGAAGGAGAAGGTGAGGTCTGGAGGGTGAATCAGAAGAAGAAGAAGAAGGAGAAGGAGAAGGTGAAGTCTGGAGGGTGAATCAAAAGAATCAGAAGAAGGAGAAGGAGAAGGTGAAGTCTGGAGGGTGAATCAGAAGAAGCAGAAGAAGGAGAAGGAGAAGGTGAAGACTGGAGGTTGAATCAGAAGAAGTAAAAGAAGGAGAAGGAGAAGGTGAAGTCTGGAGGGTGAATCAGAAGAAGTAGAAGAAGGAGAAGGAGAAGGTGAAGTCTGGAGGGTGAATCAGAAGAAGCAGAAGAAGGAGAAGGAGAAGGTGAAGTCTGGAGGGTGAATCAGAAGAAGCAGAAGAAGGAGAAGGAGAAGATGAAGTCTGGAGGGTGAATCAGAAGAAGAAGAAGAAGGAGAAGGAGAAGGTGAGGTCTGGAGGGTGAATCAGAAGAAGCAGAAGAAGGAGAAGGAGAAGGTGAAGTCTGGAGGGTGAATCAGAAGAAGCAGAAGAAGGAGAAGGAGAAGGTGAAGTCTGGAGGGTGAATCAGAAGAAGCAGAAGAAGGAGAAGGAGAAGGTGAAGTCAGGAGGGTGAATCAGAAGAAGCAGAAGTAGGAGAAGGAGCAGGTGAAGTTAGGAGGGTGAATCAGAAGAAGCAGAAGAAGGAGAAGGAGAAGGTGAAGTCAGGGGGGTGAAGCAGAAGAAGTAGAAGAAGGAGAAGGAGAAGGTGAAGTCAGGAGGGTGAAGCAGAAGAAGCAGAAGAAGGAGAAGGAGAAGGTGAAGTCTGGAGGGCGCAGCAGCAGAAGCAGAAGAAGGAGAACGAGAAGGTGAAGTCTGGAGGGTGAAGCAGAAGAAGCAGAAGAAGGAGAAGGAGAAGTTGAAGTCTAGAGGGTGAATCAGAAGAAGTAGAAGAAGGAGAAGGAGAAGTTGAAGTCTGGAGGGTGAATCAGAAGAAGCAGAAGAAGGAGAAGGAGAAGGTGAAGTCTGGAGGGTGAATCAGAAGAAGCATAAGAAGGAGAAGGAGAAGATGAAGTCTCGAGGGTGAATCGGAAGAAGTAGAAGAAGGAGAAGGAGAATGTGAAGTCTGGAGGGTGAATCAGAAGAAGCCGAAGAAGGAGAAGGAGAAGGTGAAGTCTGGAGGGTGAATCAGAAGAAGCAGAAGAAGGAGCAGGAGAAGGTGAAGTCAGGAGGGTGAATCAGAAGAAGCAGAAGAAGGAGAAGCAGAAGGTGGAGTTAGGAGGGTGAATCAGAAGAAGCAGAAGAAGGAGAAGGAGAAGGTGAAGTCAGGGAGGTGAAGCAGAAGAATTAGAAGAAGGAGAAGGAGAAGGTGAAGTCAGGAGGGTGAAGCAGAAGAAGCAGAAGAAGGAGAAGGAGAAGGTGAAGTCTGGAGGGCGCAGCAGAAGAAGCAGAAGAAGGAGAACGAGAAGGTGAAGTCTGGAGGGTGAAGCAGAAGCAGAAGAAGGAGAAGGAGAAGTTGAAGTCTAGAGGGTGAATCAGAAGAAGTAGAAGAAGGAGAAGGAGAAGGTGAAGTCTGGAGGGTGAATCAGAAGAAGCAGAAGAAGGAGAAGGAGAAGGTGAAGTCTGGAGGGTGAATCAGAAGAAGCAGAAGAAGGAGAAGGAGAAGATGAAGTCTCGAGGGTGAATCAGAAGAAGTAGAAGAAGGAGAAGGAGAATGTGAAGTCTGGAGGATGAATCAGAAGAAGCCGAAGAAGGAGAAGGAGAAGGTGAAGTCTGGAGGGTGAATCAGAAGAAGCAGAAGAAGGAGAAGGAGAAGATGAAGTCTGGAGGGTGAATCAGAAGAAGTAGATGAAGGAGAAGGAGAAGGTGAAGTCTGGAGGGTGAATCAGAAGAAGCAGAAGAAGGAAAAAGAGAAGGTGAAGTCTGGAGGGTGAATCAGAAGAAGCAGAAAAAGTAGAAGGAGAAGGTGAAGTCTGGAGGGTGAATCAGAAGAAGTAGAAGAAGGAGAAGGAGAAGGTGAAGTCTGGAGGGTGAATCAGAAGAAGCAGAAGAAGGAGAAGGAGAAGGTGAAGTCAGGAGGGTGAATCAGGAGAAGCAGAAGAAGGAGAAGGAGAAGGTGAAGCCTGGACGGTGAATCAGAAGACGCAGAAGAAGGAGAAGGAGAAGGTGAAGACTGGAGGGTGAATCAGAAGAAGTAGAAGAAGGAGAAGGAGAAGGTGAAGTCTGGAGGGTGAATCAGAAGAAGTAGAAGAAGGAGAAGGAGAAGGCGAAGTCTGGAGGGTGAATCAGAAGAAGCAGAAGAAGGAGAAGGAGAAGGTGAAGTCTGGAGGGTGAAACAGAAGAAGCAAAAGAAGGAGAAGGAGAAGATGAAGTCTGGAGGGTGAATCAGAAGAAGTTGAAGAAGGAGAAGGAGAAGGTGAGGTCTGGAGGGTGAATCAGAAGAAGCAGAAGAAGGAGAAGGAGAAGGTGAAGTCTGAAGGGTGAATCAAAAGAAGCAGAAGAAGGAGAAGGGGAAGATGAAGTCTGGAGGGTGAATCAGAAGAAGCAGAAGAAGGAGAAGGAGAAGGTGAAGTCTGGAGGGTGAATCAGAAGAAGCAGAAGAAGGAGAAGGAGAAGGTGAAGTCTGGTGGGTGAATCAGAAGCAGTAGAAGAAGGAGAAGGAGAAGGTGAAGTCTGGAGGGTGAATCAGAAGAAGTAGAAGAAGGAGAAGGAGAAGGTGAAGTCAGGAGGGTGAATCAGAAAAAGCAGAAGAAGGAGGAGGAGAAGGTGAAGTCTGGAGGGTGAATCAGAAGAAGCAGAAGAAGGAGAAGGAGAAGATGAAGTATGTAGGGTGAATCAGAAGAAGTAGATGAAGGAGAAGGAGAAGGTGAAGTCTGGAGGGTGAATCAGAAGAAGCAGAAGAAGGAGAAGGAGAAGGTAAAGTCTGGAGGGTGAATCAGAAGAAGCAGAAGAAGGAGAAGGAGAAGGTGAAGTCTGGAGGGTGAATCAGAAGAAGCAGAATAAGGAGAAGGAGAAGGTGAAGTCTGGCGGGTGAATCAGAAGAAGCAGAATAAGGAGAAGGAGAAGGTGAAGTCTGGAGGGTGAATCAGAAGAAGCAGAAGAAGGAGAAGGAGAAGGTGAATCTGGAGGGTGAATCAGAAGAAGTAGAAGATGGAGAAGGAGAAGGTGAAGTCAGGAGGGTGAATCAGAAGAAGTTGAAGAAGGAGAAGGAGAGGGTGAAGTCAGGAGGGTGAATCAGAAGAAGCAGAAGAAGGAGAAGGAGAAGGTGAAGTCTGGAGGGTGATTCAAAAGAATCAGAAGAAGGAGAAGGAGAAGGTGAAGTCTGGAGGGTGAATCAGAAGAAGCAGAAGAAGGAGAAGGAGAAGGTGAAGACTGGAGGTTGAATCAGAAGAAGTAAAAGAAGGAGAAGGAGAAGGTGAAGTCTGGAGGGTGAATCAGAAGAAGTAGAAGAAGGAGAAGGAGAAGGTGAAGTCTGGAGGGTGAATCAGAAGAAGCAGAAGAAGGAGAAGGAGAAGGTGAAGTCTGGAGGGTGAATCAGAAGATGCAGAAGAAGGAGAAGGAGAAGATGAAGTCTGGAGGGTGAATCAGAAGAAGAAGAAGAAGGAGAAGGAGAAGGTGAGGTCTGGAGGGTGAATCAGAAGAAGCAGAAGAAGGAGAAGGAGAAGGTGAAGTCTGGAGGGTGAATCAGAAGAAGCAGAAGAAGGAGAAGGAGAAGGTGAAGTCTGGAGGGTGAATCAGAAGAAGCAGAAGAAGGAGAAGGAGAAGGTGAAGTCAGGAGGGTGAATCAGAAGAAGTAGAAGAAGGAGAAGGAGAAGGTGAAGTCAGGAGGGTGAAGCAGAAGAAGCAGAAGAAGGAGAAGGAGAAGGTGAAGTCTGGAGGGCGCAGCAGAAGAAGCAGAAGAAGGAGAACGAGAAGGTGAAGTCTGGAGGGTGAAGCAGAAGAAGCAGAAGAAGGAGAAGGAGAAGTTGAAGTCTAGAGGGTGAATCAGAAGAAGTAGAAGAAGGAGAAGGAGAAGGTGAAGTCTGGTGTGTGAATCAGAAGAAGCAGAAGAAGGAGAAGGAGAAGGTGAAGTCTGGAGGGTGAATCAGAAGAAGCATAAGAAGGAGAAGGAGAATGTGAAGTCTGGAGGGTGAATCAGAAGAAGCCGAAGAAGGAGAAGGAGAAGGTGAAGTCTGGAGGGTGAATCAGAAGAAGTAGAAGAAGGAGAAGGAGAAGGTGAAGTCAGGAGGGTGAAGCAGAAGAAGCAGAAGAAGGAGAAGGAGAAGGTGAAGTCTGGAGGGTGAAGCAGAAGAAGCAGAAGAAGGAGAAGGAGAAGGTGAAGTCTGGAGGGTGAATCAAAAGAATCAGAAGAAGGAGAAGGAGAAGGTGAAGTCTGGAGGGTGAATCAGAAGAAGCAGAAGAAGGAGAAGGAGAAGGTGAATCTGGAGGGTGAATCAGAAGAAGTAGAAGATGGAGAAGGAGAAGGTGAAGTCAGGAGGGTGAATCAGAAGAAGTTGAAGAAGGAGAAGGAGAGGGTGAAGTCAGGAGGGTGAATCAGAAGAAGCAGAAGAAGGAGAAGGAGAAGGTGAAGTCTGGAGGGTGAATCAAAAGAATCAGAAGAAGGAGAAGGAGAAGGTGAAGTCTGGAGGGTGAATCAGAAGAAGCAGAAGAAGGAGAAGGAGAAGGTGAAGACTGGAGGTTGAATCAGAAGAAGTAAAAGAAGGAGAAGGAGAAGGTGAAGTCTGGAGGGTGAATCAGAAGAAGTAGAAGAAGGAGAAGGAGAAGGTGAAGTCTGGAGGGTGAATCAGAAGAAGCAGAAGAAGGAGAAGGAGAAGGTGAAGTCTGGAGGGTGAATCAGAAGATGCAGAAGAAGGAGAAGGAGAAGATGAAGTCTGGAGGGTGAATCAGAAGAAGAAGAAGAAGGAGAAGGAGAAGGTGAGGTCTGGAGGGTGAATCAGAAGAAGCAGAAGAAGGAGAAGGAGAAGGTGAAGTCTGGAGGGTGAATCAGAAGAAGCAGAAGAAGGAGAAGGAGAAGGTGAAGTCTGGAGGGTGAATCAGAAGAAGCAGAAGAAGGAGAAGGAGAAGGTGAAGTCAGGAGGGTGAATCAGAAGAAGTAGAAGAAGGAGAAGGAGAAGGTGAAGTCAGGAGGGTGAAGCAGAAGAAGCAGAAGAAGGAGAAGGAGAAGGTGAAGTCTGGAGGGCGCAGCAGAAGAAGCAGAAGAAGGAGAACGAGAAGGTGAAGTCTGGAGGGTGAAGCAGAAGAAGCAGAAGAAGGAGAAGGAGAAGTTGAAGTCTAGAGGGTGAATCAGAAGAAGTAGAAGAAGGAGAAGGAGAAGGTGAAGTCTGGTGTGTGAATCAGAAGAAGCAGAAGAAGGAGAAGGAGAAGGTGAAGTCTGGAGGGTGAATCAGAAGAAGCATAAGAAGGAGAAGGAGAATGTGAAGTCTGGAGGGTGAATCAGAAGAAGCCGAAGAAGGAGAAGGAGAAGGTGAAGTCTGGAGGGTGAATCAGAAGAAGTAGAAGAAGGAGAAGGAGAAGGTGAAGTCAGGAGGGTGAAGCAGAAGAAGCAGAAGAAGGAGAAGGAGAAGGTGAAGTCTGGAGGGTGAAGCAGAAGAAGCAGAAGAAGGAGAAGGAGAAGGTGAAGTCTGGAGGGTCAAGCAGAAGAAGCAGAAGAAGGAGAAGGAGAAGGTGAAGTCAGGAGGGTGAATCAGAAGAAGCAGAAGAAGGAGAAGGAGAAGGTGAAGTCTGGAGGGTGAATCAGAAGAAGCAGAAGAAGGAGAAGGAGAAGGTGAAGTCAGGAGGGTGAATCAGAAGAAGTAGATGAAGGAGAAGGAGAAGGTGAAGTCTGGAGGGTGAATCAGAAGAAGCAGAATAAGGAGAAGGTGAAGTCTGGCGGGTGAATCAGAAGAAGCAGAATAAGGAGAAGGAGAAGGTGAAGTCTGGAGGGTGAATCAGAAGAAGCAGAAGAAGGAAAAGGAGAAGGTGAAGTCTGGAGGGTGAATCAGAAGAAGTAGAAGATGGAGAAGGAGAAGGTGAAGTCTGGAGGGTGAAGCAGAAGAAGTAGAAGAAGGAGAAGGAGAAGGTGAAGTCTGGAGGGTGAATCAGAAGAGGTAGAAGAAGGAGAAGGAGAAGGTGAAGTCTGGAGGGTGAAGCAGAAGAAGTAGAAGAAGGAGAAGGAGAAGGTGAAGTCAGGAGGGTGAATCAGAAGATGTAGAGGAAGGAGAAGGAGAAGGTGAAGTCAGGAGGGTGAAACAGAAGAAGCAGAAGAAGGAGAAGGAGAAGGTGAAGTCTGGAGGGTGAATCAGAAGAAGTAGAAGAAGGAGAAGGAGAAGGTGAAGTCTGGAGGGTGAATCAGAAGAAGCAGTAGAAGGAGAAGGAGAAGGTGAAGTCTGGAGGGTGAATCAGAAGAAGCAGAAGAAGGAGAAGGAGAAGGTGAAGTCTGGAGGGTGAATCAGAAGAAGCAGAATAAGGAGAAGGAGAAGGTGAAGTCTGGAGGGTGAATCAGAAGAAGCAGAAGAAGGAGAAGGAGAAGGTGAAGTCTGGAGGGTGAATCAGAAGAAGCAGAATAAGGAGAAGGAGAAGGTGAAGTCTGGAGGGTGAATCAGAAGAAGCAGAAGAAGGAGAAGGAGAAGGTGAAGTCAGGAGGGTGAATCAGAAGAAGTAGATGAAGGAGAAGGAGAAGGTGAAGTCTGGAGGGTGAATCAGAAGAAGCAGAATAAGGAGAAGGAGAAGGTGAAGTCTGGCGGGTGAATCAGAAGAAGCAGAATAAGGAGAAGGAGAAGGTGAAGTCTGGAGGGTGAATCAGAAGAAGCAGAAGAAGGAAAAGGAGAAGGTGAAGTCTGGAGGGTGAATCAGAAGAAGTAGAAGATGGAGAAGGAGAAGGTGAAGTCTGGAGGGTGAAGCAGAAGAAGTAGAAGAAGGAGAAGGAGAAGGTGAAGTCTGGAGGGTGAATCAGAAGAGGTAGAAGAAGGAGAAGGAGAAGGTGAAGTCTGGAGGGTGAAGCAGAAGAAGTAGAAGAAGGAGAAGGAGAAGGTGAAGTCAGGAGGGTGAATCAGAAGATGTAGAGGAAGGAGAAGGAGAAGGTGAAGTCAGGAGGGTGAAACAGAAGAAGCAGAAGAAGGAGAAGGAGAAGGTGAAGTCTGGAGGGTGAATCAGAAGAAGTAGAAAAGGAGAAGGAGAAGGTGAAGTCTGGAGGGTGAATCAGAAGAAGCAGTAGAAGGAGAAGGAGAAGGTGAAGTCTGGAGGGTGAATCAGAAGAAGCAGAAGAAGGAGAAGGAGAAGGTGAAGTCTGGAGGGTGAATCAGAAGAAGCAGAATAAGGAGAAGGAGAAGGTGAAGTCTGGAGGGTGAATCAGAAGAAGCAGAAGAAGGAGAAGGAGAAGGTGAAGTCTGGAGGGTGAATCAGAAGAAGCAGAATAAGGAGAAGGAGAAGGTGAAGTCTGGAGGGTGAATCAGAAGAAGCAGAAGAAGGAGAAGGAGAAGGTGAAGTCGGGGGGTGAATCAGAAGAAGTAGAAGAAGGAGAAGGAGAAGGTGAAGTCTGGAGGGTGAAGCAGAAGAAGTAGAAGAAGGAGAAGGAGAAGGTGAAGTCAGGAGGGTGAATCAGAAGAAGTAGAAGAAGGAGAAGGAGAAGGTGAAGTCAGGAGGGTGAATCAGAAGAAGCAGAAGAAGGAGATATAGAAGGTGAAGTCTTGAGGGTGAATCAGAAGAATCAGAAGAAGGAGAAGGAGAAGGTGAAGTCTGGAGGGTGAAGCAGAAGAAGCAGAAGAAAGAGAAGGAGAAGGTGAAGTCTGGAGGGTGAAGCAGAAGAAACAGAAGAAGGAGAAGGAGAAGGTGAAGACTGGAGGGTGAATCAGAAGAAGTAGAAGAAGGAGAAGGAGAAGGTGAAGTCTATAGGGTGAATCAGAAGAAGTAGAAGAAGGAGAAGGAGAAGGTGAAGTCTGGAGGGTGAATCAGAAGAAGCAGAAGAAGGAGAAGGAGAAGGTGAAGTCTGGAGGGTGAATCAGAAGAAGCAGAAGAAGGAGAAGGAGAAGGTGAAGTCTGGAGGGTGAATCAGAAGAAGTAGAAGAAGGAGAAGGAGAAGGTGAGGTCTGGAGGGTGAATCAGAAGAAGCAGAAGAAGGAGAAGGAGAAGGTGAAGTCTGGAGGGTGAATCAGAAGAAGCAGAAGAAGGAGAAGGAGAAGGTGAAGTCTGGAGGGTGAATCAGAAGAAGCAGAAGAAGGAGAAGGAGAAGGTGAAGTCAGGAGGGTGAATCAGAAGAAGCAGAAGAAGGAGAAGGAGAAGGTGAAGTTAGGAGGGTGAATCAGAAGAAGCAGAAAAAGGAGAAGGAGCAGGTGAAGTCAGGGGGGTGTAGCAGAAGAAGTAGAAGAAGGAGAAGGAGAAGGTGAAGTCAGGACGATGAAGCAGAAGAAGCAGAGAAGGAGAAGGAGAAGGTGAAGCCTGGAGGGCGCAGCAGAAGAAGCAGAAGAAGGAGAAGGAGAAGGTGAAGTCTGGAGTGTGAAGCAGAAGAAGCAGAAGAAGGAGAAGGAGAAGGTGAAGTCTGGAGGGCGCAGCAGAAGAAGCAGAAGAAGGAGAATGAGAAGGTGAAGTCTGGAGGGTGAATCAGAAGAAGCAGAAGAAGGAGAAGGAGAAGGTGAAGTCTGGAGGGTGAATCAGAAGAAGTAGAAGAAGGAGAAGGAGAAGGTGAAGTCTGGAGGGTGAAGCAGAAGAAGTAGAAGAAGGAGAAGGAGAAGGTGAAGTCAGGAGGGTGAATCAGAAGAAGTAGAAGAAGGAGAAGGAGAAGGTGAAGTCAGGAGGGTGAATCAGAAGAAGCAGAAGAAGGAGAAGGAGAAGGTGAAGTCTGGAGGGTGAATCAGAAGAATCAGAAGAAGGAGAAGGAGAAGGTGAAGTCTGGAGGGTGAATCAGAAGAAGCAGAAGAAAGAGAAGGAGAAGGTGAAGTCTGGAGGGTGAAGCAGAAGAAACAGAAGAAGGAGAAGGAGAAGGTGAAGACTGGAGGGTGAATCAGAAGAAGGAGAAGAAGGAGAAGGAGAAGGTGAAGTCTGGAGGGTGAATCAGAAGAAGTAGAAGGAGCAGTTGAAGTCTGGAGGGTGAATCAGAAGAAGCAGAAGAAGGAGAAGGAGAAGGTGAAGTCTGGTGGGTGAATCAGAAGAAGCAGAAGAAGGAGAAGGAGAAGATGAAGTCTGGAGGGTGAATCAGAAGAAGTAGACGAAGGAGAAGGAGAAGTTGAAGTCTGGAGGGTGAATCAGAAGAAGCAGAAGAAGGAGAAGGAGAAGGTGAAGTCTGGAGGGTGAATCAGAAGAAGTAGAAGAAGGAGAAGGAGAAGGTGAAGTCTGGAGGGTGAATCAGAAGAAGCAGAAGAAGGAGAAGGAGAAGGTGAAGTCTGGAGGGTGAATCAGAAGAAGCATAAGAAGGAGAAGGAGAAGGTGAAGTCTGGAGGGTGAATCAGAAGAAGTAGAAGAAGGAGAAGGAGAAGTTGAAGTCTGGAGGGTGAAGCAGAAGAAGTAGAAGATGGAGAAGGAGAAGGTGAAGTCAGGAGGGTGAATCAGAAGAAGTAGAAGAAGGAGAAGGAGAAGGTGAAGTCAGGAGGGTGAATCAGAAGAAGCAGAAGATGGAGAAGGAGAAGGTGAAGTCTGGAGGGTGAATCAGAAGAATCAGAAGAAGGAGAAGGAGAAGGTGAAGTCTGGAGGGTGAATCAGAAGAAGCAGAGGAAGGAGAAGGAGAAGGTGAAGTCTGGAGGGTGAATCAAAAGAAGCAGAATAAGGAGAAGGAGAAGGTGAAGTCTGGAGGGTGAATCAGAAGAAGCAGAATAAGGAGAAGGAGAAGGTGAAGTCTGGCGGGTGAATCAGAAGAAGCAGAATAAGGAGAAGGAGAAGGTGAAGTCTGGAGGGTGAATCAGAAGAAGCAGAAGAAGGAAAAGGAGAAGGTGAAGTCTGGAGGGTGAATCAGAAGAAGTAGAAGATGGAGAAGGAGAAGGTGAAGTCTGGAGGGTGAAGCAGAAGAAGTAGAAGAAGGAGAAGGAGAAGGTGAAGTCTGGAGGGTGAATCAGAAGAGGTAGAAGAAGGAGAAGGAGAAGGTGAAGTCTGGAGGGTGAAGCAGAAGAAGTAGAAGAAGGAGAAGGAGAAGGTGAAGTCAGGAGGGTGAATCAGAAGATGTAGAAGAAGGAGAAGGAGAAGGTGAAGTCAGGAGGGTGAAACAGAAGAAGCAGAAGAAGGAGAAGGAGAAGGTGAAGTCTGGAGGGTGAATCAGAAGAAGTAGAAGAAGGAGAAGGAGAAGGTGAAGTCTGGAGGGTGAATCAGAAGAAGCAGTAGAAGGAGAAGGAGAAGGTGAAGTCTGGAGGGTGAATCAGAAGAAGCAGAAGAAGGAGAAGGAGAAGGTGAAGTCTGGAGGGTGAATCAGAAGAAGCAGAATAAGGAGAAGGAGAAGGTGAAGTCTGGAGGGTGAATCAGAAGAAGCAGAAGAAGGAGAAGGAGAAGGTGAAGTCTGGAGGGTGAATCAGAAGAAGCAGAATAAGGAGAAGGAGAAGGTGAAGTCTGGAGGGTGAATCAGAAGAAGCAGAAGAAGGAGAAGGAGAAGGTGAAGTCGGGGGGTGAATCAGAAGAAGTAGAAGAAGGAGAAGGAGAAGGTGAAGTCTGGAGGGTGAAGCAGAAGAAGTAGAAGAAGGAGAAGGAGAAGGTGAAGTCAGGAGGGTGAATCAGAAGAAGTAGAAGAAGGAGAAGGAGAAGGTGAAGTCAGGAGGGTGAATCAGAAGAAGCAGAAGAAGGAGATATAGAAGGTGAAGTCTTGAGGGTGAATCAGAAGAATCAGAAGAAGGAGAAGGAGAAGGTGAAGTCTGGAGGGTGAAGCAGAAGAAGCAGAAGAAAGAGAAGGAGAAGGTGAAGTCTGGAGGGTGAAGCAGAAGAAACAGAAGAAGGAGAAGGAGAAGGTGAAGACTGGAGGGTGAATCAGAAGAAGTAGAAGAAGGAGAAGGAGAAGGTGAAGTCTATAGGGTGAATCAGAAGAAGTAGAAGAAGGAGAAGGAGAAGGTGAAGTCTGGAGGGTGAATCAGAAGAAGCAGAAGAAGGAGAAGGAGAAGGTGAAGTCTGGAGGGTGAATCAGAAGAAGCAGAAGAAGGAGAAGGAGAAGGTGAAGTCTGGAGGGTGAATCAGAAGAAGTAGAAGAAGGAGAAGGAGAAGGTGAGGTCTGGAGGGTGAATCAGAAGAAGCAGAAGAAGGAGAAGGAGAAGGTGAAGTCTGGAGGGTGAATCAGAAGAAGCAGAAGAAGGAGAAGGAGAAGGTGAAGTCTGGAGGGTGAATCAGAAGAAGCAGAAGAAGGAGAAGGAGAAGGTGAAGTCAGGAGGGTGAATCAGAAGAAGCAGAAGAAGGAGAAGGAGAAGGTGAAGTTAGGAGGGTGAATCAGAAGAAGCAGAAAAAGGAGAAGGAGCAGGTGAAGTCAGGGGGGTGTAGCAGAAGAAGTAGAAGAAGGAGAATGAGAAGGTGAAGTCAGGACGATGAAGCAGAAGAAGCAGAGAAGGAGAAGGAGAAGGTGAAGCCTGGAGGGCGCAGCAGAAGAAGCAGAAGAAGGAGAAGGAGAAGGTGAAGTCTGGAGTGTGAAGCAGAAGAAGCAGAAGAAGGAGAAGGAGAAGGTGAAGTCTGGAGGGCGCAGCAGAAGAAGCAGAAGAAGGAGAATGAGAAGGTGAAGTCTGGAGGGTGAATCAGAAGAAGCAGAAGAAGGAGAAGGAGAAGGTGAAGTCTGGAGGGTGAATCAGAAGAAGTAGAAGAAGGAGAAGGAGAAGGTGAAGTCTGGAGGGTGAAGCAGAAGAAGTAGAAGAAGGAGAAGGAGAAGGTGAAGTCAGGAGGGTGAATCAGAAGAAGTAGAAGAAGGAGAAGGAGAAGGTGAAGTCAGGAGGGTGAATCAGAAGAAGCAGAAGAAGGAGAAGGAGAAGGTGAAGTCTGGAGGGTGAATCAGAAGAATCAGAAGAAGGAGAAGGAGAAGGTGAAGTCTGGAGGGTGAATCAGAAGAAGCAGAAGAAAGAGAAGGAGAAGGTGAAGTCTGGAGGGTGAAGCAGAAGAAACAGAAGAAGGAGAAGGAGAAGGTGAAGACTGGAGGGTGAATCAGAAGAAGGAGAAGAAGGAGAAGGAGAAGGTGAAGTCTGGAGGGTGAATCAGAAGAAGTAGAAGAAGGAGAAGGAGCAGTTGAAGTCTGGAGGGTGAATCAGAAGAAGCAGAAGAAGGAGAAGGAGAAGGTGAAGTCTGGTGGGTGAATCAGAAGAAGCAGAAGAAGGAGAAGGAGAAGATGAAGTCTGGAGGGTGAATCAGAAGAAGTAGACGAAGGAGAAGGAGAAGTTGAAGTCTGGAGGGTGAATCAGAAGAAGCAGAAGAAGGAGAAGGAGAAGGTGAAGTCTGGAGGGTGAATCAGAAGAAGTAGAAGAAGGAGAAGGAGAAGGTGAAGTCTGGAGGGTGAATCAGAAGAAGCAGAAGAAGGAGAAGGAGAAGGTGAAGTCTGGAGGGTGAATCAGAAGAAGCATAAGAAGGAGAAGGAGAAGGTGAAGTCTGGAGGGTGAATCAGAAGAAGTAGAAGAAGGAGAAGGAGAAGTTGAAGTCTGGAGGGTGAAGCAGAAGAAGTAGAAGATGGAGAAGGAGAAGGTGAAGTCAGGAGGGTGAATCAGAAGAAGTAGAAGAAGGAGAAGGAGAAGGTGAAGTCAGGAGGGTGAATCAGAAGAAGCAGAAGATGGAGAAGGAGAAGGTGAAGTCTGGAGGGTGAATCAGAAGAATCAGAAGAAGGAGAAGGAGAAGGTGAAGTCTGGAGGGTGAATCAGAAGAAGCAGAGGAAGGAGAAGGAGAAGGTGAAGTCTGGAGGGTGAATCAAAAGAAGCAGAATAAGGAGAAGGAGAAGGTGAAGTCTGGAGGGTGAATCAGAAGAAGCAGAATAAGGGGAAGGAGAAGGTGAAGTCTGGCGGGTGAATCAGAAGAAGCAGAATAAGGAGAAGGAGAAGGTGAAGTCTGGAGGGTGAATCAGAAGAAGCAGAAGAAGGAAAAGGAGAAGGTGAAGTCTGGAGGGTGAATCAGAAGAAGTAGAAGATGGAGAAGGAGAAGGTGAAGTCTGGAGGGTGAAGCAGAAGAAGTAGAAGAAGGAGAAGGAGAAGGTGAAGTCTGGAGGGTGAATCAGAAGAGGTAGAAGAAGGAGAAGGAGAAGGTGAAGTCTGGAGGGTGAAGCAGAAGAAGTAGAAGAAGGAGAAGGAGAAGGTGAAGTCAGGAGGGTGAATCAGAAGATGTAGAAGAAGGAGAAGGAGAAGGTGAAGTCAGGAGGGTGAAACAGAAGAAGCAGAAGAAGGAGAAGGAGAAGGTGAAGTCTGGAGGGTGAATCAGAAGAAGTAGAAGAAGGAGAAGGAGAAGGTGAAGTCTGGAGGGTGAATCAGAAGAAGCAGTAGAAGGAGAAGGAGAAGGTGAAGTCTGGAGGGTGAATCAGAAGAAGCAGAAGAAGGAGAAGGAGAAGGTGAAGTCTGGAGGGTGAATCAGAAGAAGCAGAATAAGGAGAAGGAGAAGGTGAAGTCTGGAGGGTGAATCAGAAGAAGCAGAAGAAGGAGAAGGAGAAGGTGAAGTCTGGAGGGTGAATCAGAAGAAGCAGAATAAGGAGAAGGAGAAGGTGAAGTCTGGAGGGTGAATCAGAAGAAGCAGAAGAAGGAGAAGGAGAAGGTGAAGTCGGGGGGTGAATCAGAAGAAGTAGAAGAAGGAGAAGGAGAAGGTGAAGTCTGGAGGGTGAAGCAGAAGAAGTAGAAGAAGGAGAAGGAGAAGGTGAAGTCAGGAGGGTGAATCAGAAGAAGTAGAAGAAGGAGAAGGAGAAGGTGAAGTCAGGAGGGTGAATCAGAAGAAGCAGAAGAAGGAGATATAGAAGGTGAAGTCTTGAGGGTGAATCAGAAGAATCAGAAGAAGGAGAAGGAGAAGGTGAAGTCTGGAGGGTGAAGCAGAAGAAGCAGAAGAAAGAGAAGGAGAAGGTGAAGTCTGGAGGGTGAAGCAGAAGAAACAGAAGAAGGAGAAGGAGAAGGTGAAGACTGGAGGGTGAATCAGAAGAAGTAGAAGAAGGAGAAGGAGAAGGTGAAGTCTATAGGGTGAATCAGAAGAAGTAGAAGAAGGAGAAGGAGAAGGTGAAGTCTGGAGGGTGAATCAGAAGAAGCAGAAGAAGGAGAAGGAGAAGGTGAAGTCTGGAGGGTGAATCAGAAGAAGCAGAAGAAGGAGAAGGAGAAGGTGAAGTCTGGAGGGTGAATCAGAAGAAGTAGAAGAAGGAGAAGGAGAAGGTGAGGTCTGGAGGGTGAATCAGAAGAAGCAGAAGAAGGAGAAGGAGAAGGTGAAGTCTGGAGGGTGAATCAGAAGAAGCAGAAGAAGGAGAAGGAGAAGGTGAAGTCTGGAGGGTGAATCAGAAGAAGCAGAAGAAGGAGAAGGAGAAGGTGAAGTCAGGAGGGTGAATCAGAAGAAGCAGAAGAAGGAGAAGGAGAAGGTGAAGTTAGGAGGGTGAATCAGAAGAAGCAGAAAAAGGAGAAGGAGCAGGTGAAGTCAGGGGGGTGTAGCAGAAGAAGTAGAAGAAGGAGAAGGAGAAGGTGAAGTCAGGACGATGAAGCAGAAGAAGCAGAGAAGGAGAAGGAGAAGGTGAAGCCTGGAGGGCGCAGCAGAAGAAGCAGAAGAAGGAGAAGGAGAAGGTGAAGTCTGGAGTGTGAAGCAGAAGAAGCAGAAGAAGGAGAAGGAGAAGGTGAAGTCTGGAGGGCGCAGCAGAAGAAGCAGAAGAAGGAGAATGAGAAGGTGAAGTCTGGAGGGTGAATCAGAAGAAGCAGAAGAAGGAGAAGGAGAAGGTGAAGTCTGGAGGGTGAATCAGAAGAAGTAGAAGAAGGAGAAGGAGAAGGTGAAGTCTGGAGGGTGAAGCAGAAGAAGTAGAAGAAGGAGAAGGAGAAGGTGAAGTCAGGAGGGTGAATCAGAAGAAGTAGAAGAAGGAGAAGGAGAAGGTGAAGTCAGGAGGGTGAATCAGAAGAAGCAGAAGAAGGAGAAGGAGAAGGTGAAGTCTGGAGGGTGAATCAGAAGAATCAGAAGAAGGAGAAGGAGAAGGTGAAGTCTGGAGGGTGAATCAGAAGAAGCAGAAGAAAGAGAAGGAGAAGGTGAAGTCTGGAGGGTGAAGCAGAAGAAACAGAAGAAGGAGAAGGAGAAGGTGAAGACTGGAGGGTGAATCAGAAGAAGAAGAAGAAGGAGAAGGAGAAGGTGAAGTCTGGAGGGTGAATCAGAAGAAGCAGAAGAAAGAGAAGGAGAAGGTGAAGTCTGGAGGGTGAAGCAGAAGAAACAGAAGAAGGAGAAGGAGAAGGTGAAGACTGGAGGGTGAATCAGAAGAAGGAGAAGAAGGAGAAGGAGAAGGTGAAGTCTGGAGGGTGAATCAGAAGAAGTAGAAGAAGGAGAAGGAGAAGTTGAAGTCTGGAGGGTGAATCAGAAGAAGCAGAAGAAGGAGAAGGAGAAGGTGAAGTCTGGTGGGTGAATCAGAAGAAGCAGAAGAAGGAGAAGGAGAAGATGAAGTCTGGAGGGTGAATCAGAAGAAGTAGACGAAGGAGAAGGAGAAGTTGATGTCTGGAGGGTGAATCAGAAGAAGCAGAAGAAGGAGAAGGAGAAGGTGAAGTCTGGAGGGTGAATCAGAAGAAGTAGAAGAAGGAGAAGGAGAAGGTGAAGTCTGGAGGGTGAATCAGAAGAAGCAGAAGAAGGAGAAGGAGAAGGTGAAGTCTGGAGGGTGAATCAGACGAAGCAGAAGAAGGAGAAGGAGAAGGTGAAGTCTGGAGGGTGAATCAGAAGAAGCAGAATAAGGAGAAGGAGAAGGTGAAGTCTGGAGGGTGAATCAGAAGAAGCAGAAGAAGGAGAAGGAGAAGGTGAAGTCTGGAGGGTGAATCAGAAGAAGCAGAATAAGGAGAAGGAGAAGGTGAAGTCTGGAGGGTGAATCAGAAGAAGCAGAAGAAGGAGAAGGAGAAGGTGAAGTCGGGGGGTGAATCAGAAGAAGTAGAAGAAGGAGAAGGAGAAGGTGAAGTCTGGAGGGTGAAGCAGAAGAAGTAGAAGAAGGAGAAGGAGAAGGTGAAGTCAGGAGGGTGAATCAGAAGAAGTAGAAGAAGGAGAAGGAGAAGGTGAAGTCAGGAGGGTGAATCAGAAGAAGCAGAAGAAGGAGATATAGAAGGTGAAGTCTTGAGGGTGAATCAGAAGAATCAGAAGAAGGAGAAGGAGAAGGTGAAGTCAGGAGGGTGAAGCAGAAGAAGCAGAAGAAGGAGAAGGAGAAGGTGAAGTCTGGAGGGTGAAGCAGAAGAAGCAGAAGAAGGAGAAGGAGAAGGTGAAGTCTGGAGGGTCAAGCAGAAGAAGCAGAAGAAGGAGAAGGAGAAGGTGAAGTCAGGAGGGTGAATCAGAAGAAGCAGAAGAAGGAGAAGGAGAAGGTGAAGTCTGGAGGGTGAATCAGAAGAAGCAGAAGAAGGAGAAGGAGAAGGTGAAGTCAGGAGGGTGAATCAGAAGAAGTAGATGAAGGAGAAGGAGAAGGTGAAGTCTGGAGGGTGAATCAGAAGAAGCAGAATAAGGAGAAGGAGAAGGTGAAGTCTGGCGGGTGAATCAGAAGAAGCAGAATAAGGAGAAGGAGAAGGTGAAGTCTGGAGGGTGAATCAGAAGAAGCAGAAGAAGGAAAAGGAGAAGGTGAAGTCTGGAGGGTGAATCAGAAGAAGTAGAAGATGGAGAAGGAGAAGGTGAAGTCTGGAGGGTGAAGCAGAAGAAGTAGAAGAAGGAGAAGGAGAAGGTGAAGTCTGGAGGGTGAATCAGAAGAGGTAGAAGAAGGAGAAGGAGAAGGTGAAGTCTGGAGGGTGAAGCAGAAGAAGTAGAAGAAGGAGAAGGAGAAGGTGAAGTCAGGAGGGTGAATCAGAAGATGTAGAGGAAGGAGAAGGAGAAGGTGAAGTCAGGAGGGTGAAACAGAAGAAGCAGAAGAAGGAGAAGGAGAAGGTGAAGTCTGGAGGGTGAATCAGAAGAAGTAGAAGAAGGAGAAGGAGAAGGTGAAGTCTGGAGGGTGAATCAGAAGAAGCAGTAGAAGGAGAAGGAGAAGGTGAAGTCTGGAGGGTGAATCAGAAGAAGCAGAAGAAGGAGAAGGAGAAGGTGAAGTCTGGAGGGTGAATCAGAAGAAGCAGAATAAGGAGAAGGAGAAGGTGAAGTCTGGAGGGTGAATCAGAAGAAGCAGAAGAAGGAGAAGGAGAAGGTGAAGTCTGGAGGGTGAATCAGAAGAAGCAGAATAAGGAGAAGGAGAAGGTGAAGTCTGGAGGGTGAATCAGAAGAAGCAGAAGAAGGAGAAGGAGAAGGTGAAGTCGGGGGGTGAATCAGAAGAAGTAGAAGAAGGAGAAGGAGAAGGTGAAGTCTGGAGGGTGAAGCAGAAGAAGTAGAAGAAGGAGAAGGAGAAGGTGAAGTCAGGAGGGTGAATCAGAAGAAGTAGAAGAAGGAGAAGGAGAAGGTGAAGTCAGGAGGGTGAATCAGAAGAAGCAGAAGAAGGAGATATAGAAGGTGAAGTCTTGAGGGTGAATCAGAAGAATCAGAAGAAGGAGAAGGAGAAGGTGAAGTCTGGAGGGTGAAGCAGAAGAAGCAGAAGAAAGAGAAGGAGAAGGTGAAGTCTGGAGGGTGAAGCAGAAGAAACAGAAGAAGGAGAAGGAGAAGGTGAAGACTGGAGGGTGAATCAGAAGAAGTAGAAGAAGGAGAAGGAGAAGGTGAAGTCAATAGGGTGAATCAGAAGAAGTAGAAGAAGGAGAAGGAGAAGGTGAAGTCTGGAGGGTGAATCAGAAGAAGCAGAAGAAGGAGAAGGAGAAGGTGAAGTCTGGAGGGTGAATCAGAAGAAGCAGAAGAAGGAGAAGGAGAAGGTGAAGTCTGGAGGGTGAATCAGAAGAAGTAGAAGAAGGAGAAGGAGAAGGTGAGGTCTGGAGGGTGAATCAGAAGAAGCAGAAGAAGGAGAAGGAGAAGGTGAAGTCTGGAGGGTGAATCAGAAGAAGCAGAAGAAGGAGAAGGAGAAGGTGAAGTCTGGAGGGTGAATCAGAAGAAGCAGAAGAAGGAGAAGGAGAAGGTGAAGTCAGGAGGGTGAATCAGAAGAAGCAGAAGAAGGAGAAGGAGAAGGTGAAGTTAGGAGGGTGAATCAGAAGAAGCAGAAAAAGGAGAAGGAGCAGGTGAAGTCAGGGGGGTGTAGCAGAAGAAGTAGAAGAAGGAGAAGGAGAAGGTGAAGTCAGGACGATGAAGCAGAAGAAGCAGAGAAGGAGAAGGAGAAGGTGAAGCCTGGAGGGCGCAGCAGAAGAAGCAGAAGAAGGAGAAGGAGAAGGTGAAGTCTGGAGTGTGAAGCAGAAGAAGCAGAAGAAGGAGAAGGAGAAGGTGAAGTCTGGAGGGCGCAGCAGAAGAAGCAGAAGAAGGAGAATGAGAAGGTGAAGTCTGGAGGGTGAATCAGAAGAAGCAGAAGAAGGAGAAGGAGAAGGTGAAGTCTGGAGGGTGAATCAGAAGAAGTAGAAGAAGGAGAAGGAGAAGGTGAAGTCTGGAGGGTGAAGCAGAAGAAGTAGAAGAAGGAGAAGGAGAAGGTGAAGTCAGGAGGGTGAATCAGAAGAAGTAGAAGAAGGAGAAGGAGAAGGTGAAGTCAGGAGGGTGAATCAGAAGAAGCAGAAGAAGGAGAAGGAGAAGGTGAAGTCTGGAGGGTGAATCAGAAGAATCAGAAGAAGGAGAAGGAGAAGGTGAAGTCTGGAGGGTGAATCAGAAGAAGCAGAAGAAAGAGAAGGAGAAGGTGAAGTCTGGAGGGTGAAGCAGAAGAAACAGAAGAAGGAGAAGGAGAAGGTGAAGACTGGAGGGTGAATCAGAAGAAGGAGAAGAAGGAGAAGGAGAAGGTGAAGTCTGGAGGGTGAATCAGAAGAAGTAGAAGGAGCAGTTGAAGTCTGGAGGGTGAATCAGAAGAAGCAGAAGAAGGAGAAGGAGAAGGTGAAGTCTGGTGGGTGAATCAGAAGAAGCAGAAGAAGGAGAAGGAGAAGATGAAGTCTGGAGGGTGAATCAGAAGAAGTAGACGAAGGAGAAGGAGAAGTTGAAGTCTGGAGGGTGAATCAGAAGAAGCAGAAGAAGGAGAAGGAGAAGGTGAAGTCTGGAGGGTGAATCAGAAGAAGTAGAAGAAGGAGAAGGAGAAGGTGAAGTCTGGAGGGTGAATCAGAAGAAGCAGAAGAAGGAGAAGGAGAAGGTGAAGTCTGGAGGGTGAATCAGAAGAAGCATAAGAAGGAGAAGGAGAAGGTGAAGTCTGGAGGGTGAATCAGAAGAAGTAGAAGAAGGAGAAGGAGAAGTTGAAGTCTGGAGGGTGAAGCAGAAGAAGTAGAAGATGGAGAAGGAGAAGGTGAAGTCAGGAGGGTGAATCAGAAGAAGTAGAAGAAGGAGAAGGAGAAGGTGAAGTCAGGAGGGTGAATCAGAAGAAGCAGAAGATGGAGAAGGAGAAGGTGAAGTCTGGAGGGTGAATCAGAAGAATCAGAAGAAGGAGAAGGAGAAGGTGAAGTCTGGAGGGTGAATCAGAAGAAGCAGAGGAAGGAGAAGGAGAAGGTGAAGTCTGGAGGGTGAATCAAAAGAAGCAGAATAAGGAGAAGGAGAAGGTGAAGTCTGGAGGGTGAATCAGAAGAAGCAGAATAAGGAGAAGGAGAAGGTGAAGTCTGGCGGGTGAATCAGAAGAAGCAGAATAAGGAGAAGGAGAAGGTGAAGTCTGGAGGGTGAATCAGAAGAAGCAGAAGAAGGAAAAGGAGAAGGTGAAGTCTGGAGGGTGAATCAGAAGAAGTAGAAGATGGAGAAGGAGAAGGTGAAGTCTGGAGGGTGAAGCAGAAGAAGTAGAAGAAGGAGAAGGAGAAGGTGAAGTCTGGAGGGTGAATCAGAAGAGGTAGAAGAAGGAGAAGGAGAAGGTGAAGTCTGGAGGGTGAAGCAGAAGAAGTAGAAGAAGGAGAAGGAGAAGGTGAAGTCAGGAGGGTGAATCAGAAGATGTAGAAGAAGGAGAAGGAGAAGGTGAAGTCAGGAGGGTGAAACAGAAGAAGCAGAAGAAGGAGAAGGAGAAGGTGAAGTCTGGAGGGTGAATCAGAAGAAGTAGAAGAAGGAGAAGGAGAAGGTGAAGTCTGGAGGGTGAATCAGAAGAAGCAGTAGAAGGAGAAGGAGAAGGTGAAGTCTGGAGGGTGAATCAGAAGAAGCAGAAGAAGGAGAAGGAGAAGGTGAAGTCTGGAGGGTGAATCAGAAGAAGCAGAATAAGGAGAAGGAGAAGGTGAAGTCTGGAGGGTGAATCAGAAGAAGCAGAAGAAGGAGAAGGAGAAGGTGAAGTCTGGAGGGTGAATCAGAAGAAGCAGAATAAGGAGAAGGAGAAGGTGAAGTCTGGAGGGTGAATCAGAAGAAGCAGAAGAAGGAGAAGGAGAAGGTGAAGTCGGGGGGTGAATCAGAAGAAGTAGAAGAAGGAGAAGGAGAAGGTGAAGTCTGGAGGGTGAAGCAGAAGAAGTAGAAGAAGGAGAAGGAGAAGGTGAAGTCAGGAGGGTGAATCAGAAGAAGTAGAAGAAGGAGAAGGAGAAGGTGAAGTCAGGAGGGTGAATCAGAAGAAGCAGAAGAAGGAGATATAGAAGGTGAAGTCTTGAGGGTGAATCAGAAGAATCAGAAGAAGGAGAAGGAGAAGGTGAAGTCTGGAGGGTGAAGCAGAAGAAGCAGAAGAAAGAGAAGGAGAAGGTGAAGTCTGGAGGGTGAAGCAGAAGAAACAGAAGAAGGAGAAGGAGAAGGTGAAGACTGGAGGGTGAATCAGAAGAAGTAGAAGAAGGAGAAGGAGAAGGTGAAGTCTATAGGGTGAATCAGAAGAAGTAGAAGAAGGAGAAGGAGAAGGTGAAGTCTGGAGGGTGAATCAGAAGAAGCAGAAGAAGGAGAAGGAGAAGGTGAAGTCTGGAGGGTGAATCAGAAGAAGCAGAAGAAGGAGAAGGAGAAGGTGAAGTCTGGAGGGTGAATCAGAAGAAGTAGAAGAAGGAGAAGGAGAAGGTGAGGTCTGGAGGGTGAATCAGAAGAAGCAGAAGAAGGAGAAGGAGAAGGTGAAGTCTGGAGGGTGAATCAGAAGAAGCAGAAGAAGGAGAAGGAGAAGGTGAAGTCTGGAGGGTGAATCAGAAGAAGCAGAAGAAGGAGAAGGAGAAGGTGAAGTCAGGAGGGTGAATCAGAAGAAGCAGAAGAAGGAGAAGGAGAAGGTGAAGTTAGGAGGGTGAATCAGAAGAAGCAGAAAAAGGAGAAGGAGCAGGTGAAGTCAGGGGGGTGTAGCAGAAGAAGTAGAAGAAGGAGAATGAGAAGGTGAAGTCAGGACGATGAAGCAGAAGAAGCAGAGAAGGAGAAGGAGAAGGTGAAGCCTGGAGGGCGCAGCAGAAGAAGCAGAAGAAGGAGAAGGAGAAGGTGAAGTCTGGAGTGTGAAGCAGAAGAAGCAGAAGAAGGAGAAGGAGAAGGTGAAGTCTGGAGGGCGCAGCAGAAGAAGCAGAAGAAGGAGAATGAGAAGGTGAAGTCTGGAGGGTGAATCAGAAGAAGCAGAAGAAGGAGAAGGAGAAGGTGAAGTCTGGAGGGTGAATCAGAAGAAGTAGAAGAAGGAGAAGGAGAAGGTGAAGTCTGGAGGGTGAAGCAGAAGAAGTAGAAGAAGGAGAAGGAGAAGGTGAAGTCAGGAGGGTGAATCAGAAGAAGTAGAAGAAGGAGAAGGAGAAGGTGAAGTCAGGAGGGTGAATCAGAAGAAGCAGAAGAAGGAGAAGGAGAAGGTGAAGTCTGGAGGGTGAATCAGAAGAATCAGAAGAAGGAGAAGGAGAAGGTGAAGTCTGGAGGGTGAATCAGAAGAAGCAGAAGAAAGAGAAGGAGAAGGTGAAGTCTGGAGGGTGAAGCAGAAGAAACAGAAGAAGGAGAAGGAGAAGGTGAAGACTGGAGGGTGAATCAGAAGAAGGAGAAGAAGGAGAAGGAGAAGGTGAAGTCTGGAGGGTGAATCAGAAGAAGTAGAAGAAGGAGAAGGAGCAGTTGAAGTCTGGAGGGTGAATCAGAAGAAGCAGAAGAAGGAGAAGGAGAAGGTGAAGTCTGGTGGGTGAATCAGAAGAAGCAGAAGAAGGAGAAGGAGAAGATGAAGTCTGGAGGGTGAATCAGAAGAAGTAGACGAAGGAGAAGGAGAAGTTGAAGTCTGGAGGGTGAATCAGAAGAAGCAGAAGAAGGAGAAGGAGAAGGTGAAGTCTGGAGGGTGAATCAGAAGAAGTAGAAGAAGGAGAAGGAGAAGGTGAAGTCTGGAGGGTGAATCAGAAGAAGCAGAAGAAGGAGAAGGAGAAGGTGAAGTCTGGAGGGTGAATCAGAAGAAGCATAAGAAGGAGAAGGAGAAGGTGAAGTCTGGAGGGTGAATCAGAAGAAGTAGAAGAAGGAGAAGGAGAAGTTGAAGTCTGGAGGGTGAAGCAGAAGAAGTAGAAGATGGAGAAGGAGAAGGTGAAGTCAGGAGGGTGAATCAGAAGAAGTAGAAGAAGGAGAAGGAGAAGGTGAAGTCAGGAGGGTGAATCAGAAGAAGCAGAAGATGGAGAAGGAGAAGGTGAAGTCTGGAGGGTGAATCAGAAGAATCAGAAGAAGGAGAAGGAGAAGGTGAAGTCTGGAGGGTGAATCAGAAGAAGCAGAGGAAGGAGAAGGAGAAGGTGAAGTCTGGAGGGTGAATCAAAAGAAGCAGAATAAGGAGAAGGAGAAGGTGAAGTCTGGAGGGTGAATCAGAAGAAGCAGAATAAGGGGAAGGAGAAGGTGAAGTCTGGCGGGTGAATCAGAAGAAGCAGAATAAGGAGAAGGAGAAGGTGAAGTCTGGAGGGTGAATCAGAAGAAGCAGAAGAAGGAAAAGGAGAAGGTGAAGTCTGGAGGGTGAATCAGAAGAAGTAGAAGATGGAGAAGGAGAAGGTGAAGTCTGGAGGGTGAAGCAGAAGAAGTAGAAGAAGGAGAAGGAGAAGGTGAAGTCTGGAGGGTGAATCAGAAGAGGTAGAAGAAGGAGAAGGAGAAGGTGAAGTCTGGAGGGTGAAGCAGAAGAAGTAGAAGAAGGAGAAGGAGAAGGTGAAGTCAGGAGGGTGAATCAGAAGATGTAGAAGAAGGAGAAGGAGAAGGTGAAGTCAGGAGGGTGAAACAGAAGAAGCAGAAGAAGGAGAAGGAGAAGGTGAAGTCTGGAGGGTGAATCAGAAGAAGTAGAAGAAGGAGAAGGAGAAGGTGAAGTCTGGAGGGTGAATCAGAAGAAGCAGTAGAAGGAGAAGGAGAAGGTGAAGTCTGGAGGGTGAATCAGAAGAAGCAGAAGAAGGAGAAGGAGAAGGTGAAGTCTGGAGGGTGAATCAGAAGAAGCAGAATAAGGAGAAGGAGAAGGTGAAGTCTGGAGGGTGAATCAGAAGAAGCAGAAGAAGGAGAAGGAGAAGGTGAAGTCTGGAGGGTGAATCAGAAGAAGCAGAATAAGGAGAAGGAGAAGGTGAAGTCTGGAGGGTGAATCAGAAGAAGCAGAAGAAGGAGAAGGAGAAGGTGAAGTCGGGGGGTGAATCAGAAGAAGTAGAAGAAGGAGAAGGAGAAGGTGAAGTCTGGAGGGTGAAGCAGAAGAAGTAGAAGAAGGAGAAGGAGAAGGTGAAGTCAGGAGGGTGAATCAGAAGAAGTAGAAGAAGGAGAAGGAGAAGGTGAAGTCAGGAGGGTGAATCAGAAGAAGCAGAAGAAGGAGATATAGAAGGTGAAGTCTTGAGGGTGAATCAGAAGAATCAGAAGAAGGAGAAGGAGAAGGTGAAGTCTGGAGGGTGAAGCAGAAGAAGCAGAAGAAAGAGAAGGAGAAGGTGAAGTCTGGAGGGTGAAGCAGAAGAAACAGAAGAAGGAGAAGGAGAAGGTGAAGACTGGAGGGTGAATCAGAAGAAGTAGAAGAAGGAGAAGGAGAAGGTGAAGTCTATAGGGTGAATCAGAAGAAGTAGAAGAAGGAGAAGGAGAAGGTGAAGTCTGGAGGGTGAATCAGAAGAAGCAGAAGAAGGAGAAGGAGAAGGTGAAGTCTGGAGGGTGAATCAGAAGAAGCAGAAGAAGGAGAAGGAGAAGGTGAAGTCTGGAGGGTGAATCAGAAGAAGTAGAAGAAGGAGAAGGAGAAGGTGAGGTCTGGAGGGTGAATCAGAAGAAGCAGAAGAAGGAGAAGGAGAAGGTGAAGTCTGGAGGGTGAATCAGAAGAAGCAGAAGAAGGAGAAGGAGAAGGTGAAGTCTGGAGGGTGAATCAGAAGAAGCAGAAGAAGGAGAAGGAGAAGGTGAAGTCAGGAGGGTGAATCAGAAGAAGCAGAAGAAGGAGAAGGAGAAGGTGAAGTTAGGAGGGTGAATCAGAAGAAGCAGAAAAAGGAGAAGGAGCAGGTGAAGTCAGGGGGGTGTAGCAGAAGAAGTAGAAGAAGGAGAAGGAGAAGGTGAAGTCTGGAGTGTGAAGCAGAAGAAGCAGAAGAAGGAGAAGGAGAAGGTGAAGTCTGGAGGGCGCAGCAGAAGAAGCAGAAGAAGGAGAATGAGAAGGTGAAGTCTGGAGGGTGAATCAGAAGAAGCAGAAGAAGGAGAAGGAGAAGGTGAAGTCTGGAGGGTGAATCAGAAGAAGTAGAAGAAGGAGAAGGAGAAGGTGAAGTCTGGAGGGTGAAGCAGAAGAAGTAGAAGAAGGAGAAGGAGAAGGTGAAGTCAGGAGGGTGAATCAGAAGAAGTAGAAGAAGGAGAAGGAGAAGGTGAAGTCAGGAGGGTGAATCAGAAGAAGCAGAAGAAGGAGAAGGAGAAGGTGAAGTCTGGAGGGTGAATCAGAAGAATCAGAAGAAGGAGAAGGAGAAGGTGAAGTCTGGAGGGTGAATCAGAAGAAGCAGAAGAAAGAGAAGGAGAAGGTGAAGTCTGGAGGGTGAAGCAGAAGAAACAGAAGAAGGAGAAGGAGAAGGTGAAGACTGGAGGGTGAATCAGAAGAAGAAGAAGAAGGAGAAGGAGAAGGTGAAGTCTGGAGGGTGAATCAGAAGAAGCAGAAGAAAGAGAAGGAGAAGGTGAAGTCTGGAGGGTGAAGCAGAAGAAACAGAAGAAGGAGAAGGAGAAGGTGAAGACTGGAGGGTGAATCAGAAGAAGGAGAAGAAGGAGAAGGAGAAGGTGAAGTCTGGAGGGTGAATCAGAAGAAGTAGAAGAAGGAGAAGGAGAAGTTGAAGTCTGGAGGGTGAATCAGAAGAAGCAGAAGAAGGAGAAGGAGAAGGTGAAGTCTGGTGGGTGAATCAGAAGAAGCAGAAGAAGGAGAAGGAGAAGATGAAGTCTGGAGGGTGAATCAGAAGAAGTAGACGAAGGAGAAGGAGAAGTTGATGTCTGGAGGGTGAATCAGAAGAAGCAGAAGAAGGAGAAGGAGAAGGTGAAGTCTGGAGGGTGAATCAGAAGAAGTAGAAGAAGGAGAAGGAGAAGGTGAAGTCTGGAGGGTGAATCAGAAGAAGCAGAAGAAGGAGAAGGAGAAGGTGAAGTCTGGAGGGTGAATCAGAAGAAGCATAAGAAGGAGAAGGAGAAGGTGAAGTCTGGAGGGTGAATCAGAAGAAGTAGAAGAAGGAGAAGGAGAAGTTGAAGTCTGGAGGGTGAAGCAGAAGAAGTAGAAGATGGAGAAGGAGAAGGTGAAGTCAGGAGGGTGAATCAGAAGAAGTAGAAGAAGGAGAAGGAGAAGGTGAAGTCAGGAGGGTGAATCAGAAGAAGCAGAAGATGGAGAAGGAGAAGGTGAAGTCTGGAGGGTGAATCAGAAGAATCAGAAGAAGGAGAAGGAGAAGGTGAAGTCTGGAGGGTGAATCAGAAGAAGCAGAGGAAGGAGAAGGAGAAGGTGAAGTCTGGAGGGTGAATCAAAAGAAGCAGAATAAGGAGAAGGAGAAGGTGAAGTCTGGAGGGTGAATCAGAAGAAGCAGAATAAGGAGAAGGAGAAGGTGAAGTCTGGAGGGTGAATCAGAAGAAGCAGAAGAAGGAGATGGAGAAGGTGAAGTCTGGAGGGTGAATCAGAAGAAGTAGAAGAAGGAGAAGGAGAAGGTGAGGTCTGGAGGGTGAATCAGAAGAAGCAGAAGAAGGAGAAGGAGAAGGTGAAGTCTGGAGGGTGAATCAGAAGAAGCAGAAGAAGGAGAAGGAGAAGGTGAAGTCTGGAGGGTGAATCAGAAGAAGCAGAAGAAGGAGAAGGAGAAGGTGAAGTCAGGAGGGTGAATCAGAAGAAGTAGAAGAAGGAGAAGGAGAAGGTGAAGTCAGGAGGGTGAAGCAGAAGAAGCAGAAGAAGGAGAAGGAGAAGGTGAAGTCTGGAGGGCGCAGCAGAAGAAGCAGAAGAAGGAGAACGAGAAGGTGAAGTCTGGAGGGTGAAGCAGAAGAAGCAGAAGAAGGAGAAGGAGAAGTTGAAGTCTAGAGGGTGAATCAGAAGAAGTAGAAGAAGGAGAAGGAGAAGGTGAAGTCTGGTGGGTGAATCAGAAGAAGCAGAAGAAGGAGAAGGAGAAGGTGAAGTCTGGAGGGTGAATCAGAAGAAGCATAAGAAGGAGAAGGGGAATGTAAAGTCTGGAGGGTGAATCAGAAGAAGCCGAAGAAGGAGAAGGAGAAGGTGAAGTCTGGAGGGTGAATCAGAAGAAGTAGTAGAAGGAGAAGGAGAAGGTGAAGTCAGGAGGGTGAAGCAGAAGAAGCAGAAGAAGGAGAAGGAGAAGGTGAAGTCTGGAGGGTGAAGCAGAAGAAGCAGAAGAAGGAGAAGGAGAAGGTGAAGTCTGGAGGGTCAAGCAGAAGAAGCAGAAGAAGGAGAAGGAGAAGGTGAAGTCAGGAGGGTGAATCAGAAGAAGCAGAAGAAGGAGAAGGAGAAGGTGAAGTCTGGAGGGTGAATCAGAAGAAGCAGAAGAAGGAGAAGGAGAAGGTGAAGTCAGGAGGGTGAATCAGAAGAAGTAGATGAAGGAGAAGGAGAAGGTGAAGTCTGGAGGGTGAATCAGAAGAAGCAGAATAAGGAGAAGGAGAAGGTGAAGTCTGGCGGGTGAATCAGAAGAAGCAGAATAAGGAGAAGGAGAAGGTGAAGTCTGGAGGGTGAATCAGAAGAAGCAGAAGAAGGAAAAGGAGAAGGTGAAGTCTGGAGGGTGAATCAGAAGAAGTAGAAGATGGAGAAGGAGAAGGTGAAGTCTGGAGGGTGAAGCAGAAGAAGTAGAAGAAGGAGAAGGAGAAGGTGAAGTCTGGAGGGTGAATCAGAAGAAGTAGAAGAAGGAGAAGGAGAAGGTGAAGTCTGGAGGGTGAAGCAGAAGAAGTAGAAGAAGGAGAAGGAGAAGGTGAAGTCAGGAGGGTGAATCAGAAGATGTAGAAGAAGGAGAAGGAGAAGGTGAAGTCAGGAGGGTGAAACAGAAGAAGCAGAAGAAGGAGAAGGAGAAGGTGAAGTCTGGAGGGTCAATCAGAAGAAGTAGAAGAAGGAGAAGGAGAAGGTGAAGTCTGGAGGGTGAATCAGAAGAAGCAGTAGAAGGAGAAGGAGAAGGTGAAGTCTGGAGGGTGAATCAGAAGAAGCAGAAGAAGGAGAAGGAGAAGGTGAAGTCTGGAGGGTGAATCAGAAGAAGCAGAATAAGGAGAAGGAGAAGGTGATGTCTGGAGGGTGAATCAGAAGAAGCAGAAGAAGGAGAAGGAGAAGGTGAAGTCTGGAGGGTGAATCAGAAGAAGCAGAATAAGGAGAAGGAGAAGGTGAAGTCTGGAGGGTGAATCAGAAGAAGCAGAAGAAGGAGAAGGAGAAGGTGAAGTCGGGGGGTGAATCAGAAGAAGTAGAAGAAGGAGAAGGAGAAGGTGAAGTCTGGAGGGTGAAGCAGAAGAAGTAGAAGAAGGAGAAGGAGAAGGTGAAGTCAGGAGGGTGAATCAGAAGAAGTAGAAGAAGGAGAAGGAGAAGGTGAAGTCAGGAGGGTGAATCAGAAGAAGCAGAAGAAGGAGATATAGAAGGTGAAGTCTTGAGGGTGAATCAGAAGAATCAGAAGAAGGAGAAGGAGAAGGTGAAGTCTGGAGGGTGAAGCAGAAGAAGCAGAAGAAAGAGAAGGAGAAGGTGAAGTCTGGAGGGTGAAGCAGAAGAAACAGAAGAAGGAGAAGGAGAAGGTGAAGACTGGAGGGTGAATCAGAAGAAGTAGAAGAAGGAGAAGGAGAAGGTGAAGTCTATAGGGTGAATCAGAAGAAGTAGAAGAAGGAGAAGGAGAAGGTGAAGTCTGGAGGGTGAATCAGAAGAAGCAGAAGAAGGAGAAGGAGAAGGTGAAGTCTGGAGGGTGAATCAGAAGAAGCAGAAGAAGGAGAAGGAGAAGATGAAGTCTGGAGGGTGAATCAGAAGAAGTAGAAGAAGGAGAAGGAGAAGGTGAGGTCTGGAGGGTGAATCAGAAGAAGCAGAAGAAGGAGAAGGAGAAGGTGAAGTCTGGAGGGTGAATCAGAAGAAGCAGAAGAAGGAGAAGGAGAAGGTGAAGTCTGGAGGGTGAATCAGAAGAAGCAGAAGAAGGAGAAGGAGAAGGTGAAGTCAGGAGGGTGAATCAGAAGAAGCAGAAGAAGGAGAAGGAGAAGGTGAAGTTAAGAGGGTGAATCAGAAGAAGCAGAAAAAGGAGAAGGAGCAGGTGAAGTCAGGGGGGTGTAGCAGAAGAAGTAGAAGAAGGAGAAGGAGAAGGTGAAGTCAGGACGATGAAGCAGAAGAAGCAGAAGAAGGAGAAGAAGAAGGTGAAGCCTAGAGGGCGCAGCAGAAGAAGCAGAAGAAGGAGAAGGAGAAGGTGAAGTCTGGAGTGTGAAGCAGAAGAAGCAGAAGAAGGAGAAGGAGAAGGTGAAGTCTGGAGGGCGCAGCAGAAGAAGCAGAAGAAGGAGAATGAGAAGGTGAAGTCTGGAGGGTGAATCAGAAGAAGCAGAAGAAGGAGAAGGAGAAGGTGAAGTCTGGAGGGTGAATCACAAGAAGTAGAAGAAGGAGAAGGAGAAGGTGAAGTCTGGAGGGTGAAGCAGAAGAAGTAGAAGAAGGAGAAGGAGAAGTTGAAGTCAGGAGGGTGAATCAGAAGAAGTAGAAGAAGGAGAAGGAGAAGGTGAAGTCAGGAGGGTGAATCAGAAGAAGCAGAAGAAGGAGAAGGAGAAGGTGAAGTCTGGAGGGTGAATCAGAAGAATCAGAAGAAGGAGAAGGAGAAGGTGAAGTCTGGAGGGTGAATCAGAAGAAGCAGAAGAAAGAGAAGGAGAAGGTGAAGTCTGGAGGGTGAAGCAGAAGAAACAGAAGAAGGAGAAGGAGAAGGTGAAGACTGGAGGGTGAATCAGAAGAAGTAGAAGAAGGAGAAGGAGAAGGTGAAGTCTGGAGGGTGAATCAGAAGAAGTAGAAGAAGGAGAAGGAGAAGTTGAAGTCTGGAGGGTGAAACAGAAGAAGCAGAAGAAGGAGAAGGAGAAGGTGAAGTCTGGAGGGTGAATCAGAAGAAGCAGAAGAAGGAGAAGGAGAAGATGATGTCTGGAGGGTGAATCAGAAGAAGTAGACGAAGGAGAAGGAGAAGTTGAAGTCTGGAGGGTGAATCAGAAGAAGCAGAAGAAGGAGAAGGAGAAGGTGAAGTCTGGAGGGTGAATCAGAAGAAGTAGAAGAAGGAGAAGGAGAAGGTGAAGTCTGGAGGGTGAATCAGAAGAAGCAGAAGAAGGAGAAGGAGAAGGTGAAGTCTGGAGGGTGAATCAGAAGAAGCAGAAGAAGGAGAAGGAGAAGGTGAAGTCTGGAGGGTGAATCAGAAGAAGTAGAAGAAGGAGAAGGAGAAGTTGAAGTCTGGAGGGTGAAGCAGAAGAAGTAGAAGATGGAGAAGGAGAAGGTGAAGTCAGGAGGGTGAATCAGAAGAAGTAGAAGAAGGAGAAGGAGAAGGTGAAGTCAGGAGGGTGAATCAGAAGAAGCAGAAGATGGAGAAGGAGAAGGTGAAGTCTGGAGGGCGAATCAGAAGAATCAGAAGAAGGAGAAGGAGAAGGTGAAGTCTGGAGGGTGAATCAGAAGAAGCAGAGGAAGGAGAAGGAGAAGGTGAAGTCTGGAGGGTGAATCAAAAGAAGCAGAATAAGGAGAAGGAGAAGGTGAAGTCTGGAGGGTGAATCAGAAGAAGCAGAATAAGGAGAAGGAGAAGGTGAAGTCTGGAGGGTGAATCAGAAGAAGCAGAAGAAGTAGAAGGAGAAGGTGAAGTCTGGAGGGTGAATCAGAAGAAGTAGAATAAGGAGAAGGAGAAGGTGAAGTCTGGAGGGTGAAGCAGAAGAAGTAGAAGAAGCAGAAGGAGAAGGTGAAGTCAGGAGGGTGAATCAGAAGAAGCAGAAGAAGGAGAAGGAGAAGGTGAAGTCTGGAGGGTGAATCAGAAGAATCAGAAGAAGGAGAAGGAGAAGGTGAAGTCTGGAGGGTGAATCAGAAGAAGCAGAAGAAAGAGAAGGAGAAGGTGAAGTCTGGAGGGTGAAGCAGAAGAAACAGAAGAAGGAGAAGGAGAAGGTGAAGACTGGAGGGTGAATCAGAAGAAGTAGAAGAAGGAGAAGGAGAAGGTGAAGTCTGGAGGGTGAATCAGAAGAAGTAGAAGAAGGAGAAGGAGAAGGTGAAGTCTGGAGGGTGAATCAGAAGAAGCAGAAGAAGGAGAAGGAGAAGGTGAAGTCTGGAGGGTGAATCAGAAGAAGCAGAAGAAGGAGAAGGAGAAGTTGAAGTCTGGAGGGTGAATCAGAAGAAGCAGAAGAAGGAGAAGGAGAAGGTGAAGTCTGGAGGGTGAATCAGAAGAAGCAGAAGAAGGAGAAGGAGAAGATGAAGTCTGGAGGGTGAATCAGAAGAAGTAGAAGAAGGAGAAGGAGAAGGTGAAGTCTGGAGGGTGAATCAGAAGAAGTAGAAGAAGGAGAAGGAGAAGATGAAGTCTGGAGGGTGAATCAGAAGAAACAGAAGAAGGAGCAGGAGAAGGTGAAGTCTGGAGGGTGAATCAGAAGAAGTAGAAGAAGGAGAAGGAGAAGGTGTAGTCTGGAGGGTGAATCAGAAGAAGTAGACGAAGGAGAAGGAGAAGGTAAAGTCTGGAGGGTGAATCAGAAGAAGCAGAAGAAGGAGAAGGTGAAGTCTGGAGGGTGAATCAGAAGAAGTAGAAGAAGGAGAAGGAGAAGGTGAAGTCTGGAGGGTGAATCAGAAGAAGCAGAAGAAGGAGAAGGAGAAGGTGAAGTCTGGAGGGTGAATCAGAAGAAGCAGAAGAAGGAGAAGGAGAAGGTGAAGTCTGGAGGGTGAATCAGAAGAAGTAGATGAAGGAGAAGGAGAAGGTGAAGTCTGGAGGGTGAATCAGAAGAAGCAGAAGAAGGAGATGGAGAAGGTGAAGTCTGGAGGGTGAATCAGAAGACGTAGAAGAAGGAGAAGGAGAAGGTGAAGTCTGGAGGGTGAATCAGAAGAAGCAGAAGAAGGAGAAGGAGAAGGTGAAGTCTGGAGGGTGATTCAGAAGAAGCAGAATAAGGAGAAGGAGAAGGTGAAGTCTGGAGGGTGAATCAGAAGAAGCAGAAGAAGGAGAAGGAGAAGGTGAAGTCTGGAGGGTGAATCAGAAGAAGTAGAAGAAGGAGAAGGAGAAGGTGAAGTCTGGAGGGTGAATCAGAAGAAGTAGAAGAAGGAGAAGGAGAAGGTGAAGTCTGGAGGGTGAATCAGAAGAAGTAGAAGAAGGAGAAGGAGAAGGTGAAGTCTGGAGGGTGAATCAGAAGAAGCAGAAGAAGGAGAAGGAGAAGGTGAAGTCTGGAGGGTGAATCAGAAGAAGCAGAAGAAGGAGAAGGAGAAGTTGAAGTCTGGAGGGTGAATCAGAAGAAGCAGAAGAAGGAGAAGGAGAAGGTGAAGTCTGGAGGGTGAATCAGAAGAAGCAGAAGAAGGAGAAGGAGAAGATGAAGTCTGGAGGGTGAATCAGAAGAAGTAGAAGAAGGAGAAGGAGAAGGTGAAGTCTGGAGGGTGAATCAGAAGAAGTAGAAGAAGGAGAAGGAGAAGATGAAGTCTGGAGGGTGAATCAGAAGAAACAGAAGAAGGAGCAGGAGAAGGTGAAGTCTGGAGGGTGAATCAGAAGAAGTAGAAGAAGGAGAAGGAGAAGGTGTAGTCTGGAGGGTGAATCAGAAGAAGTAGACGAAGGAGAAGGAGAAGGTAAAGTCTGGAGGGTGAATCAGAAGAAGCAGAAGAAGGAGAAGGTGAAGTCTGGAGGGTGAATCAGAAGAAGTAGAAGAAGGAGAAGGAGAAGGTGAAGTCTGGAGGGTGAATCAGAAGAAGCAGAAGAAGGAGAAGGAGAAGGTGAAGTCTGGAGGGTGAATCAGAAGAAGCAGAAGAAGGAGAAGGAGAAGGTGAAGTCTGGAGGGTGAATCAGAAGAAGTAGATGAAGGAGAAGGAGAAGGTGAAGTCTGGAGGGTGAATCAGAAGAAGCAGAAGAAGGAGATGGAGAAGGTGAAGTCTGGAGGGTGAATCAGAAGACGTAGAAGAAGGAGAAGGAGAAGGTGAAGTCTGGAGGGTGAATCAGAAGAAGCAGAAGAAGGAGAAGGAGAAGGTGAAGTCTGGAGGGTGATTCAGAAGAAGCAGAATAAGGAGAAGGAGAAGGTGAAGTCTGGAGGGTGAATCAGAAGAAGCAGAAGAAGGAGAAGGAGAAGGTGAAGTCTGGAGGGTGAATCAGAAGAAGTAGAAGAAGGAGAAGGAGAAGGTGAAGTCTGGAGGGTGAATCAGAAGAAGTAGAAGAAGGAGAAGGAGAAGGTGAAGTCTGGAGGGTGAATCAGAAGAAGTAGAAGAAGGAGAAGGAGAAGGTGAAGTCTGGAGGGTGAAGCAGAAGAAGTAGAAGAAGGAGAAGGAGAAGGTGAAGTCTGGAGGGTGAATCAGGAGAAGTAGAAGAAGGAGAAGGAGAAGGTGAAGTCTGGAGGGTGAATCAGAAGAAGTAGAAGAAGGAGAAGGAGAAGGTGAAGTCTGGAGGGTGAATCAGAAGAAGTAGAAGAAGGAGAAGGAGAAGGTGAAGTCTGGAGGGTGAAGCAGAAGAAGTAGAAGAAGGAGAAGGAGAAGGTGAAGTCTGGAGGGTGAATCAGGAGAAGTAGAAGAAGGAGAAGGAGAAGGTGAAGTCTGGAGGGTGAATCAGAAGGAGCAGAAGAAGGAGAAGGAGAAGGTGAAGTCTGGAGGGTGAATCAGAAGAAGCAGAAGAAGGAGAAGGAGAAGGTGAAGTCTGGAGGGTGAATCAGAAGAAGCAGAATAAGGAGAAGGAGAAGGTTAAGTCTGGAGGGTGAATCAGAAGAAGCAGAAGAAGGAGAAGGAGAAGGTGAAGTCTGGAGGGTGAATCAGAATAAGTAGAAGAAGGAGAAGGAGAAGGTGAAGTCTGGAGGGTGAAGCAGAAGAAGTAGAAGAAGGAGAAGGAGAAGGTGAAGTCAGGAGGGTGAATCAGAAGAAGTAGAAGAAGGAGAAGGAGAAGGTGAAGTCAGGAGGGTGAATCAGAAGAAGCAGAAGAAGGAGATAGAGAAGGTGAAGTCTGGAGGTTGAATCAGAAGAATCAGAAGAAGGAGAAGGAGAAGGTGAAGTCTGGAGGGTGAAGCAGAAGAAGCAGAAGAAAGAGAAGGAGAAGGTGAAGTCTGGAGGGTGAAGCAGAAGAAACAGAAGAAGGAGAAGGAGAAGGTGAAGACTGGAGGGTGAATCAGAAGAAGTAGAAGAAGGAGAAGGAGAAGGTGAAGTCTGGAGGGTGAATCAGAAGAAGTAGAAGAAGGAGAAGGAGAAGGTGAAGTCTGGAGGATGAATCAGAAGAAGCAGAAGAAGGAGAAGGAGAAGGTGAAGTCTGGAGGGTGAATCAGAAGAAGCAGAAGAAGGAGAAGGAGAAGATGAAGTCTGGAGGGTGAATCAGAAGAAGTAGAAGAAGGAGAAGGAGAAGGTGAGGTCTGGAGGGTGAATCAGAAGAAGCAGAAGAAGGAGAAGGAGAAGGTGAAGTCTGGAGGGTGAATCAGAAGAAGCAGAAGAAGGAGAAGGAGAAGTTGAAGTCTGGAGGGTGAATCAGAAGAAGCAGAAGAAGGAGAAGGAGAAGGTGAAGTCAGGAGGGTGAATCAGAAGAAGTAGAAGAAGGAGAAGGAGAAGGTGAAGTCAGGAGGGTGAATCAGAAGAAGTAGAAGAAGGAGAAGGAGAAGGTGAAGTCAGGAGGGTGAATCAGAAGAAGCAGAAGAAGGAGATAGAGAAGGTGAAGTCTGGAGGTTGAATCAGAAGAATCAGAAGAAGGAGAAGGAGAAGGTGAAGTCTGGAGGGTGAAGCAGAAGAAGCAGAAGAAAGAGAAGGAGAAGGTGAAGTCTGGAGGGTGAAGCAGAAGAAACAGAAGAAGGAGAAGGAGAAGGTGAAGACTGGAGGGTGAATCAGAAGAAGTAGAAGAAGGAGAAGGAGAAGGTGAAGTCTGGAGGGTGAATCAGAAGAAGTAGAAGAAGGAGAAGGAGAAGGTGAAGTCTGGAGGATGAATCAGAAGAAGCAGAAGAAGGAGAAGGAGAAGGTGAAGTCTGGAGGGTGAATCAGAAGAAGCAGAAGAAGGAGAAGGAGAAGATGAAGTCTGGAGGGTGAATCAGAAGAAGTAGAAGAAGGAGAAGGAGAAGGTGAGGTCTGGAGGGTGAATCAGAAGAAGCAGAAGAAGGAGAAGGAGAAGGTGAAGTCTGGAGGGTGAATCAGAAGAAGCAGAAGAAGGAGAAGGAGAAGTTGAAGTCTGGAGGGTGAATCAGAAGAAGCAGAAGAAGGAGAAGGAGAAGGTGAAGTCAGGAGGGTGAATCAGAAGAAGCAGAAGAAGGAGAAGGAGAAGGTGAAGTTAGGAGGGTGAATCAGAAGAAGCAGAAGAAGGAGAAGGAGCAGGTGAAGTCAGGGGGGTGTAGCAGAAGAAGTAGAAGAAGGAGAAGGAGAAGGTGAAGTCAGGACGGTGAAGCAGAAGAAGCAGAAGAAGGAGAAGGAGAAGGTGAAGCCTGGAGGGCGCAGCAGAGGAAGCAGAAGAAGGAGAATGAGAAGGTGAAGTCTGGAGGGTGAATCAGAAGAAGCAGAAGAAGGAGAAGGAGAAGGTGAAGTCTGGAGGGTGAATCAGAAGAAGTAGAAGAAGGAGAAGGAGAAGGTGAAGTCAGGAGGGTGAATCAGAAGATGTAGAAGAAGGAGAAGGAGAAGGTGAAGTCAGGAGGGTGAATCAGAAGAAGCAGAAGAAGGAGAAGGAGAAGGTGAAGTCTGGAGGGTGAATCAGAAGAAGTAGAAGAAGGAGAAGGAGAAGGTGAAGTCTGGAGGGTGAATCAGAAGAAGCAGAAGAAGGAGAAGGAGAAGGTGAAGTCTGGAGGGTGAATCAGAAGAAGCAGAAGAAGGAGAAGGAGAAGGTGAAGTCTGGAGGGTGAATCAGAAGAAGCAGAATAAGGAGAAGGAGAAGTTTAAGTCTGGAGGATGAATCAGAAGAAGCAGAAGAAGGAGAAGGAGAAGGTGAAGTCTGGAGGGTGAATCAGAAGAAGTAGAAGAAGGAGAAGGAGAAGGTGAAGTCTGGAGGGTGAAGCAGAAGAAGTAGAAGAAGGAGAAGGAGAAGGTGAAGTCAGGAGGGTGAATCAGAAGAAGTAGAAAAAGGAGAAGGAGAAGGTGAAGTCAGGAGGGTGAATCAGAAGAAGCAGAAGAAGGAGATAGAGAAGGTGAAGTCTGGAGGGTGAATCAGAAGAATCAGAAGAAGGAGAAGGAGAAGGTGAAGTCTGGAGGGTGAAGCAGAAGAAGCAGAAGAAAGAGAAGGAGAAGGTGAAGTCTGGAGGGTGAGGCAGAAGAAACAGAAGAAGGAGAAGGAGAAGGTGAAGACTGGAGGGTGAATCAGAAGAAGTAGAATAAGGAGAAGGAGAAGGTGAAGTCTGGAGGGTGAATCAGAAGAAGTAGAAGAAGGAGAAGGAGAAGGTGAAGTCTGGAGGGAGAATCAGAAGAAGCAGAAGAAGGAGAAGGAGAAGGTGAAGTCTGGAGGATGAATCAGAAGAAGCAGAAGAAGGAGAAGGAGAAGATGAAGTCTGGAGGGTGAATCAGAAGAAGTAGAAGAAGGAGAAGGAGAAGGTGAGGTCTGGAGGGTGAATCAGAAGAAGCAGAAGAAGGAGAAGGAGAAGGTGAAGTCTGGAGGGTGAATCAGAAGAAGCAGAAGAAGGAGAAGGAGAAGGTGAAGTCAGGAGGGTGAATCAGAAGAAGCAGAAGAAGGAGAAGGTGAAGTTAGGAGGGTGAATCAGAAGAAGCAGAAGAAGGAGAAGGAGCAGGTGAAGTCAGGGGGGTGTAGCAGAAGAAGTAGAAGAAGGAGAAGGAGAAGGTGAAGTCAGGACGGTGAAGCAGAAGAAGCAGAAGAAGGAGAAGGAGAAGGTGAAGCCTGGAGGGCGCAGCAGAAGAAGCAGAAGAAGGAGAAGGAGAAGGTGAAGTCTGGAGTCTGAAGCAGAAGAAGCAGAAGAAGGAGAAGGAGAAGGTGAAGTCTGGAGGGCGCAGCAGAAGAAGCAAAAGAAGGAGAATGAGAAGGTGAAGTCTGGAGGGTGAATCAGAAGAAGCAGAAGAAGGAGAAGGAGAAGGTGAAGTCTGGAGGTTGAATCAGAAGAAGTAGAAGAAGGAGAAGGAGAAGGTGAAGTCTGGAGGGTGAAGCAGAAGAAGTAGAAGAAGGAGAAGGAGAAGGTGAAGTCAGGAGGGTGAATCAGAAGAAGTAGAAGAAGGAGAAGGAGAAGGTGAAGTCAGGAGGGTGAATCAGAAGAAGCAGAAGAAGGAGAAGGAGAAGGTGAAGTCTGAAGGGTGAATCAGAAGAATCAGAAGAAGGAGAAGGAGAAGGTGAAGTCTGGAGGGTGAATTAGAAGAAGCAGAAGAAAGAGAAGGAGAAGGTGAAGTCTGGAGGGTGAAGCAGAAGAAACAGAAGAAGGAGAAGGAGAAGGTGAAGACTGGAGGGTGAATCAGAAGAAGTAGAAGAAGGAGAAGGAGAAGGTGAAGTCTGGAGGGTGAATCAGAAGAAGTAGAAGAAGGAGAAGGAGAAGTTGAAGTCTGGAGGGTGAATCAGAAGAAGCAGAAGAAGGAGAAGGAGAAGGTGAAGTCTGGAGGGTGAATCAGAAGAAGCAGAAGAAGGAGAAGGAGAAGATGAAGTCTGGAGGGTGAATCAGAAGAAGTAGAAGAAGGAGAAGGAGAAGGTGAAGTCTGGAGGGTGAATCAGAAGAAGTAGAAGAAGGAGAAGGAGAACATGAAGTCTGGAGGGTGAATCAGAAGAAACAGAAGAAGGAGAAGGAGAAGGTGAAGTCTGGAGGGTGAATCAGAAGAAGTAGAAGAAGGAGAAGGAGAAGGTGAAGTCTGGAGGGTGAATCGGAAGAAGCAGAAGAAGGAGAAGGAGAAGGTGAAGTCTGGAGGGTGAATCAGAAGAAGCAAAAGAAGGAGAAGGAGAAGGTGAAGTCTGGAGGGTGAATCAGAAGAAGTAGAAGAAGGAGAAGGAGAAGTTGAAGTCTGGAGGGTGAAGCAGAGGAAGTAGAAGATGGAGAAGGAGAAGGTGAAGTCAGGAGGGTGAATCAGAAGATGTAGAAAAAGGAGAAGGAGAAGGTGAAGTCAGGAGGGTGAATCAGAAGAAGCAGAAGAAGGAGAAGGAGAAGGTGAAGTCTGGAGGGTGAATCAGAAGAAGTAGAAGAAGGAGAAGGAGAAGGTGAAGTCTGGAGGGTGAAACAGAAGAAGCAGAAGAAGGAGAAGGAGAAGGTGAAGTCTGGAGGGTGAATCAGAAGAAGAAGAAGAAGGAGAAGGAGAAGGTGAAGTCTGGAGGGTGAAGCAGAAGAAGTAGAAGAAGGAGAAGGAGAAGGTGAAGTCAGGAGGGTGAATCAGAAGAAGTAGAAGAAGGAGAAGGAGAAGGTGAAGTCAGGAGGGTGAATCAGAAGAAGCAGAAGAAGGAGATAGAGAAGGTGAAGTCTGGAGGGTGAATCAGAAGAATCAGAAGAAGGAGAAGGAGAAGGTGAAGTCTGGAGGGTGAAGCAGAAGAAGCAGAAGAAAGAGAAGGAGAAGGTGAAGTCTGGAGGGTGAGGCAGAAGAAACAGAAGAAGGAGAAGGAGAAGGTGAAGACTGGAGGGTGAATCAGAAGAAGTAGAATAAGGAGAAGGAGAAGGTGAAGTCTGGAGGGTGAATCAGAAGAAGTAGAAGAAGGAGAAGGAGAAGGTGAAGTCTGGAGGGAGAATCAGAAGAAGCAGAAGAAGGAGAAGGAGAAGGTGAAGTCTGGAGGATGAATCAGAAGAAGCAGAAGAAGGAGAAGGAGAAGATGAAGTCTGGAGGGTGAATCAGAAGAAGTAGAAGAAGGAGAAGGAGAAGGTGAGGTCTGGAGGGTGAATCAGAAGAAGCAGAAGAAGGAGAAGGAGAAGGTGAAGTCTGGAGGGTGAATCAGAAGAAGCAGAAGAAGGAGAAGGAGAAGGTGAAGTCTGGAGGGTGAATCAGAAGAAGCAGAAGAAGGAGAAGGAGAAGGTGAAGTCAGGAGGGTGAATCAGAAGAAGCAGAAGAAGGAGAAGGAGAAGGTGAAGTTAGGAGGGTGAATCAGAAGAAGCAGAAGAAGGAGAAGGAGCAGGTGAAGTCAGGGGGGTGTAGCAGAAGAAGGAGAAGAAGAAGAAGGAGAAGGTGAAGTCAGGACGGTGAAGCAGAAGAAGCAGAAGAAGGAGAAGGAGAAGGTGAAGCCTGGAGGGCGCAGCAGAAGAAGCAGAAGAAGGAGAAGGAGAAGGTGAAGTCTGGAGTGTGAAGCAGAAGAAGCAGAAGAAGGAGAAGGAGAAGGTGAAGTCTGGAGGGCGCAGCAGAAGAAGCAAAAGAAGGAGAATGAGAAGGTGAAGTCTGGAGGGTGAATCAGAAGAAGCAGAAGAAGGAGAAGGAGAAGGTGAAGTCTGGAGGTTGAATCAGAAGAAGTAGAAGAAGGAGAAGGAGAAGGTGAAGTCTGGAGGGTGAAGCAGAAGAAGTAGAAGAAGGAGAAGGAGAAGGTGAAGTCAGGAGGGTGAATCAGAAGAAGTAGAAGAAGGAGAAGGAGAAGGTGAAGTCAGGAGGGTAAATCAGAAGAAGCAGAAGAAGGAGAAGGAGAAGGTGAAGTCTGGAGGGTGAATCAGAAGAATCAGAAGAAGGAGAAGGAGAAGGTGAAGTCTGGAGGGTGAATCAGAAGAAGCAGAAGAAAGAGAAGGAGAAGGTGAAGTCTGGAGGGTGAAGCAGAAGAAACAGTAGAAGGAGAAGGAGAAGGTGAAGACTGGAGGGTGAATCAGAAGATGTAGAAGAAGGAGAAGGAGAAGGTGAAGTCTGGAGGGTGAATCAGAAGAAGTAGAAGAAGGAGAAGGAGAAGTTGAGGTCTGGAGGGTGAATCAGAAGAAGCAGAAGAAGGAGAAGGAGAAGGTGAAGTCTGGAGGGTGAATCAGAAGAAGCAGAAGAAGGAGAAGGAGAAGATGAAGTCTGGAGGGTGAATCAGAAGAAGTAGAAGAAGGAGAAGGAGAAGGTGAAGTCTGGAGGGTGAATCAGAAGAAGTAGAAGAAGGAGAAGGAGAACATGAAGTCTGGAGGGTGAATCAGAAGAAGCAGAAGAAGGAGAAGGAGAAGGTGAAGTCTGGAGGGTGAATCAGAAGAAGTAGAAGAAGGAGAAGGAGAAGGTGTAGTCTGGAGGGTGAATCAGAAGAAGTAGACGAAGGAGAAGGAGAAGGTGAAGTCTGGAGGGTGAATCAGAAGAAGCAGAAGAAGGAGAAGGATAAGGTGAAGTCTGGAGGGTGAATCAGATGAAGTAGAAGAAGGAGAAGGAGAAGGTGAAGCCTGGAGGGTGAATCGGAAGAAGCAGAAGAAGGAGAAGGAGAAGGTGAAGTCTGGAGGGTGAATCAGAAGAAGCAGAAGAAGGAGAAGGAGAAGGTGAAGTCTGGAGGGTGAATCAGAAGAAGTAGAAGAAGGAGAAGGAGAAGTTGAAGTCTGGAGGGTGAAGCAGAGGAAGTAGAAGATGGAGAAGGAGAAGGTGAAGTCAGGAGGGTGAATCAGAAGATGTAGAAGAAGGAGAAGGAGAAGGTGAAGTCAGGAGGGTGAATCAGAAGAAGCAGAAGAAGGAGAAGGAGAAGGTGAAGTCTGGAGGGTGAATCAGAAGAAGTAGAAGAAGGAGAAGGAGAAGGTGAAGTCTGGAGGGTGAATCAGAAGAAGCAGAAGAAGGAGAAGGAGAAGGTGAAGTCTGGAGGGTGAATCAGTAGAAGCAGAAGAAGGAGAAGGAGAAGGTGAAGTCTGGAGGGTGAATCAGAAGAAGCACAATAAGGAGAAGGAGATGGTTAAGTCTGGAGGGTGAATCAGAAGAAGCAGAAGAAGGAGAAGGAGAAGGTGAAGTCTGGAGGGTGAATCAGAAGAAGTAGAAGAAGGAGAAGGAGAAGGTGAAGTCTGGAGGGTGAAGCAGAAGAAGTAGAAGAAGGAGAAGGAGAAGGTGAAGTCAGGAGGGTGAATCAGAAGAAGTAGAAGAAGGAGAAGGAGAAGGTGAAGTCAGGAGGGTGAATCAGAAGAAGCAGAAGAAGGAGATAGAGAAGGTAAAGTCTGGAGGGTGAATCAGAAGAATCAGAAGAAGGAGAAGGAGAAGGTGAAGTCTGGAGGGTGATGCAGAAGAAGCAGAAGAAAGAGAAGGAGAAGGTGAAGTCTGGAGGGTGAAGCAGAAGAAACAGAAGAAGGAGAAGGAGAAGGTGAAGACTGGAGGGTGAATCAGAAGAAGTAGAAGAAGGAGAAGGAGAAGGTGAAGTCTGGAGGGTGAATCAGAAGAAGTAGAAGAAGGAGAAGGAGAAGGTGAAGTCTGGAGGGTGAATCAGAAGAAGCAGAAGAAGGAGAAGGAGAAGGTGAAGTCTGGAGGGTGAATCAGAAGAAGCAGACGAAGGAGAAGGAGAAGATGAAGTCTGGAGGGTGAATCAGAAGAAGTAGAAGAAGGAGAAGGAGAAGGTGAAGTCTGGAGGGTGAATCAGAAGAAGTAGAAGAAGGAGATGGAGAAGATGAAGTCTGGAGGGTGAATCAGAAGAAACAGAAGAAGGAGAAGGAGAAGGTGAAGTCTGGAGGGTGAATCAGAAGAAGTAGAAGAAGGAGAAGGAGAAGGTGTAGTCTGGAGGGTGAATCAGAAGAAGTAGACGAAGGAGAAGGAGAAGGTGAAGTCTGGAGGGTGAATCAGAAGAAGCAGAAGAAGGAGAAGGAGAAGGTGAAGTCTGGAGGGTGAATCAGATGAAGTAGAAGAAGGAGAAGGAGAAGGTGAAGTCTGGAGGGTGAATCAGAAGAAGCAGAAGAAGGAGAAGGAGAAGGTGAAGTCTGGAGGGTGAATCAGAAGAAGCAGAAGAAGGAGAAGGAGAAGGTGAAGTCTGGAGGGTGAATCAGAAGAAGTAGAAGAAGGAGAAGGAGAAGTTGAAGTCTGGAGGGTGAAGCAGAGGAAGTAGAAGATGGAGAAGGAGAAGGTGAAGTCAGGAGGGTGAATCAGAAGAAGTAGAAGAAGGAGAAGGAGAAGGTGAAGTCAGGAGGGTGAATCAGAAGAAGCAGAAGATGGAGAAGGAGAAGGTGAAGTCTGGAGGGTGAATCAGAAGAATCAGAAGAAGGAGAAGGAGAAGGTGAAGTCTGGAGGGTGAATCAGAAGAAGCAGAGGAAGGAGAAGGAGAAGGTGAAGTCTGGAGGGTGAATCAGAAGAAGCAGAATAAGGAGAAGGAGAAGGTGAAGTCTGGAGGGTGAATCAGAAGAAGCAGAATAAGGAGAAGGAGAAGGTGAAGTCTGGAGGGTGAATCAGAAGAAGCAGAAGAAGGAGAAGGAGAAGGTGAAGTCTGGAGGGTGAATCAGAAGAAGCAGAAGAAGGAGAAGGAGAAGGTGAAGTCTGGAGGGTGAAGCAGAAGAAGGAGAAGAAGGAGAAGGAGAAGGTGAAGTCTGGAGGGTGAATCAGAAGAAGTAGAAGAAGGAGAAGGAGAAGGTGAAGTCAGGAGGGTGAATCAGAAGAAGCAGAAGAAGGAGAAGGAGAAGGTGAAGTCTGGAGGGTGAATCAGAAGAATCAGAAGAAGGAGAAGGAGAAGGTGAAGTCTGGAGGGTGAATCAGAAGAAGCAGAAGAAAGAGAAGGAGAAGGTGAAGTCTGGAGGGTGAAGCAGAAGAAACAGAAGAAGGAGAAGGGGAAGGTGAAGACTGGAGGGTGAATCAGAAGAAGTAGAAGAAGGAGAAGGAGAAGGTGAAGTCTGGAGGGTGAATCAGAAGAAGTAGAAGAAGGAGAAGGAGAAGGTGAAGTCTGGAGGGTGAATCAGAAGAAGCAGAAGAAGGAGAAGGAGCAGGTGAAGTCTGGAGGGTGAATCAGAAGAAGCAGAAGAAGGAGAAGGAGAAGATGAAGTCTGGAGGGTGAATCGGAAGAAGTAGAAGAAGGAGAAGGAGAAGGTGAAGTCTGGAGGGTGAATCAGAAGAAGTAGAAGAAGGAGAAGGAGAAGTTGAAGTCTGGAGGGTGAATCAGAAGAAGCAGAAGAAGGAGAAGGAGAAGATGAAGTCTGGAGGGTGAATCAGAAGAAGCAGAAGAAGGAGAAGGAGAAGATGAAGTCTGGAGGGTGAATCAGAAGAAGTAGAAGAAGGAGAAGGAGAAGGTGAAGTCTGGAGGGTGAATCAGAAGAAGTAGAAGAAGGAGAAGGAGAAGATGAAGTCTGGAGGGTGAATCAGAAGAAACAGAAGAAGGGGAAGGAGAAGGTGAAGTCTGGAGGGTGAATCAGAAGAAGAAGAAGAAGGAGAAGGAGAAGGTGTAGTCTGGAGGGTGAATCAGAAGAAGTAGACGAAGGAGAAGGAGAAGGTGAAGTCTGGAGGGTGAATCAGAAGAAGCAGAAGAAGGAGAAGGAGAAGGTGAAGTCTGGAGGGTGAATCAGAAGAAGTAGAAGAAGGAGAAGGAGAAGGTGAAGTCTGGAGGGTGAATCAGAAGAAGCAGAAGAAGGAGAAGGAGAAGGTAAAGTCTGGAGGGTGAATCAGAAGAAGCAGAAGAAGGAGAAGGTGAAGTCTGGAGGGTGAATCAGAAGAAGTAGAAGAAGGAGAAGGAGAAGTTGAAGTCTGGAGGGTGAAGCAGAAGAAGTAGAAGAAGGAGAAGGAGAAGGTGAAGTCAGGAGGGTGAATCAGAAGAAGTAGAAGAAGGAGAAGGAGAAGGTGAAGTCAGGAGGGTGAATCAGAAGAAGCAGAAGAAGGAGATAGAGAAGGTGAAGTCTGGAGGGTGAATCAGAAGAATCAGAAGAAGGAGAAGGAGAAGGTGAAGTCTGGAGGGTGAAGCAGAAGAAGCAGAAGAAAGAGAAGGAGAAGGTGAAGTCTGGAGGGTGAAGCAGAAGAAACAGAAGAAGGAGAAGGAGAAGGTGAAGACTGGAGGGTGAATCAGAAGAAGTAGAAGAAGGAGAAGGAGAAGGTAAAGTCTGGAGGGTGAATCAGAAGAAGTAGAAGAAGGAGAAGGAGAAGGTGAAGTCTGGAGGGTGAATCAGAAGAAGCAGAAGAAGGAGAAGGAGAAGGTGAAGACTGGAGGGTGAATCAGAAGAAGCAGAAGAAGGAGAAGGAGAGGATGAAGTCTGGAGGGTGAATCAGAAGAAGCAGAAGAAGGAGAAGGAGAAGGTGAAGTCTGGAGGGTGAATCAGAAGAAGCAGAAGAAGGAGAAGGAGAAGGTGAAGTCTGGAGGGTGAATCAGAAGAAGCAGAAGAAGGAGAAGGAGAAGGTGAAGTCAGGAGGGTGAATCAGAAGAAGCAGAAGAAGGAGAAGGAGAAGGTGAAGTTAGGAGGGTGAATCAGAAGAAGCAGAAGAAGGAGAAGGAGCAGATGAAGTCAGGGGGTGTAGCAGAAGAAGTAGAAGAAGGAGAAGGAGATGGTGAAGTCAGGACGGTGAAGCAGAAGAAGCAGAAGAAGGAGAAGGAGAAGGTGAAGCCTGGAGGGCGCAGCAGAAGAAGCAGAAGAAGGAGAAGGAGAAGGTGAAGTCTGGAGTGTGAAGCAGAAGAAGCAGAAGAAGGAGAAGGAGAAGGTGAAGTCTGGAGGGCGCAGCAGAAGAAGCAGAAGAAGGAGAATGAGAAGGTGAAGTCTGGAGGGTGAATCAGAAGAAGCAGAAGAAGGAGAAGGAGAAGGTGGAGTCTGGAGGTTGAATCAGAAGAAGTAGAAGAAGGAGAAGGAGAAGGTGAAGTCTGGAGGGTGAAGCAGAAGAAGTAGAAGAAGGAGAAGGAGAAGGTGAAGTCAGGAGGGTGAATCAGAAGAAGTAGAAGAAGGAGAAGGAGAAGGTGAAGTCAGGAGGGTGAATCAGAAGAAGCAGAAGAAGGAGAAGGAGAAGGTGAAGTCTGGAGGGTGAATCAGAAGAATCAGAAGAAGGAGAAGGAGAAGGTGAAGTCTGGAGGGTGAATCAGAAGAAGCAGAAGAAAGAGAAGGAGAAGTTGAAGTCTGGAGGGTGAAGCAGAAGAAACAGAAGAAGGAGAAGGAGAAGGTGAAGACTGGAGGGTGAATCAGAAGAAGTAGAAGAAGGAGAAGGAGAAGGTGAAGTCTGGAGGGTGAATCAGAAGAAGTAGAAGAAGGAGAAGGAGAAGTTGAAGTCTGGAGGGTGAATCAGAAGAAGCAGAAGAAGGAGAAGGAGAAGGTGAAGTCTGGAGGGTGAATCAGAAGAAGTAGAAGAAGGAGAAGGAGAAGTTGAAGTCTGGAGGGTGAATCAGAAGAAGCAGAAGAAGGAGAAGGAGAAGGTGAAGTCTGGAGGGTGAATCAGAAGAAGCAGAAGAAGGAGAAGGAGAAGATGAAGTCTGGAGGGTGAATCAGAAGAAGTAGAAGAAGGAGAAGGAGAATGTGAAGTCTGGAGGGTGAATCAGAAGAAGTAGAAGAAGGAGAAGGAGAAGATGAAGTCTGGAGGGTGAATCAGAAGAAACAGAAGAAGGAGAAGGAGAAGTTGAAGTCTGGAGGGTGAAGCAGAAGAAGTAGAAGATGGAGAAGGAGAAGGTGAAGTCAGGAGGGTGAATCAGAAGAAGTAGAAGAAGGAGAAGGAGAAGGTGAAGTCAGGAGGGTGAATCAGAAGAAGCAGAAGATGGAGAAGGAGAAGGTGAAGTCTGGAGGGTGAATCAGAAGAAGCAGAGGAAGGAGAAGGAGAAGGTGAAGTCTGGAGGGTGAATCAGAAGAAGCAGAATAAGGAGAAGGAGAAGGTGAAGTCTGGAGTGTGAATCAGAAGTAGCAGAATAAGGAGAAGGAGAAGGTGAAGTCTGGAGGGTGAATCAGAAGAAGCAGAAGAAGGAGAAGGAGAAGGTGAAGTCTGGAGGGTGAATCAGAAGAAGCAGAAGAAGGAGAAGGAGAAGGTGAAGTCTGGAGGGTGAAGCAGAAGAAGTAGAAGAAGTAGAAGGAGAAGGTGAAGTCAGGAGGGTGAATCAGAAGAAGTAGAAGAAGGAGAAGGAGAAGGTGAAGTCAGGAGGGTGAATCAGAAGAAGCAGAAGAAGGAGAAGGAGAAGGTGAAGTCTGGAGGGTGAATCAGAAGAATCAGAAGAAGGAGAAGGAGAAGGTGAAGTCTGGAGGGTGAATCAGAAGAAGCAGAAGAAAGAGAAGGAGAAGGTGAAGTCTGGAGGGTGAAGCAGAAGAAACAGAAGAAGGAGAAGGTGAAGACTGGAGGGTGAATCAGAAGAAGTAGAAGAAGGAGAAGGAGAAGGTGAAGTCTGGAGGGTGAATCAGAAGAAGTAGAAGAAGGAGAAGGAGAAGGTGAAGTCTGGAGGGTGAATCAGAAGAAGCAGAAGAAGGAGAAGGAGAAGGTGAAGTCTGGAGGGTGAATCAGAAGAAGCAGAAGAAGGAGAAGGAGAAGATGAAGTCTGGAGGGTGAATCGGAAGAAGTAGAAGAAGAAGAAGGAGAAGGTGAAGTCTGGAGGGTGAATCAGAAGAAGTAGAAGAAGGAGAAGGAGAAGTTGAAGTCTGGAGGGTGAATCAGAAGAAGCAGAAGAAGGAGAAGGAGAAAGTGAAGTCTGGAGGGTGAATCAGAAGAAGCAGAAGAAGGAGAAGGAGAAGATGAAGTCTGGAGGGTGAGTCAGAAGAAGTAGAAGAAGGAGAAGGAGAAGGTGAAGTCTGGAGGGTGAATCAGAAGAAGTAGAAGAAGGAGAAGGAGAAGATGAAGTCTGGAGGGTGAATCAGAAGAAACAGAAGAAGGAGGAGGAGAAGGTGAAGTCTGGAGGGTGAAGCAGAAGAAGTAGAAGATGGAGAAGGAGAAGGTGAAGTCAGGAGGGTGAATCAGAAGAAGTAGAAGAAGGAGAAGGAGAAGGTGAAGTCAGGAGGGTGAATCAGAAGAAGCAGAAGATGGAGAAGGAGAAGGTGAAGTCTGGAGGGTGAATCAGAAGAATCAGAAGAAGGAGAAGGAGAAGGTGAAGTCTGGAGGGTGAATCAGAAGAAGCAAAGGAAGGAGAAGGAGAAGGTGAAGTCTGGAGGGTGAATCAGAAGAAGCAGAATAAGGAGAAGGAGAAGGTGAAGTCTGGAGGGTGAATCAGAAGAAGCAGAATAAGGAGAAGGAGAAGGTGAAGTCTGGAGGGTGAATCAGAAGAAGTAGAAGAAGGAGAAGGAGAAGATGAAGTCTGGAGGGTGAATCAGAAGAAACAGAAGAAGGAGAAGGAGAAGGTGAAGTCTGGAGGGTGAATCAGAAGAAGCAGAAGAAGGAGAAGGAGAAGGTGAAGTCTGGAGGGTGAATCAGAAGAAGTAGAAGAAGGAGAAGGAGAAGTTGAAGTCTGGAGGGTGAAGCAGAAGAAGTAGAAGATGGAGAAGGAGAAGGTGAAGTCAGGAGGGTGAATCAGAAGAAGTAGAAGAAGGAGAAGGAGAAGGTGAAGTCAGGAGGGTGAATCAGAAGAAGCAGAAGATGGAGAAGGAGAAGGTGAAGTCTGGAGGGTGAATCAGAAGAATCAGAAGAAGGAGAAGGAGAAGGTGAAGTCTGGAGGGTGAATCAGAAGAAGCAGAGGAAGGAGAAGGTGAAGTCTGGAGGGTGAATCAGAAGAATCAGAAGAAGGAGAAGGAGAAGGTGAAGTTAGGAGGGTGAATCAGAAGAAGCAGAAGAAGGAGAAGGAGCAGGTGAAGTCAGGGGGGTGTAGCAGAAGAAGTAGAAGAAGGAGAAGGAGAAGGTGAAGTCAGGACGGTGAAGCAGAAGAAGCAGAAGAAGGAGAAGGAGAAGGTGAAGCCTGGAGGGCGCAGCAGAAGAAGCAGAAGAAGGAGAAGGAGAAGGTGAAGTCTGGAGTGTGAAGCAGAAGAAGCAGAAGAAGGAGAAGGAGAAGGTGAAGTCTGGAGGGCGCAGCAGAAGAAGCAGAAGAAGGAGAATGAGAAGGTGAAGTCTGGAGGGTGAATCAGAAGAAGCAGAAGAAGGAGAAGGAGAAGGTGAAGTCTGGAGGTTGAATCAGAAGAAGTAGAAGAAGGAGAAGGAGAAGGTGAAGTCTGGAGGGTGAAGCAGAAGAAGTAGAAGAAGGAGAAGGAGAAGGTGAAGTCAGGAGGGTGAATCAGAAGAAGTAGAAGAAGGAGAAGGAGAAGGTGAAGTCAGGAGGGTGAATCAGAAGAAGCAGAAGAAGGAGAAGGAGAAGGTGAAGTCTGGAGGGTGAATCAGAAGAATCAGAAGAAGGAGAAGGAGAAGGTGAAGTCTGGAGGGTGAATCAGAAGAAGCAGAAGAAAGAGAAGGAGAAGGTGAAGTCTGGAGGGTGAAGCAGAAGAAACAGAAGAAGGAGAAGGAGAAGGTGAAGACTGGAGGGTGAATCAAAAGAAGTAGAAGAAGGAGAAGGAGAAGGTGAAGTCTGGAGGGTGAATCAGAAGAAGTAGAAGAAGGAGAAGGGGAAGTTGAAGTCTGGAGGGTGAATCAGAAGAAGCAGAAGAAGGAGAAGGAGAAGGTGAAGTCTGGAGGGTGAATCAGAAGAAGCAGAAGAAGGAGAAGGAGAAGATGAAGTCTGGAGGGTGAATCAGAAGAAGTAGAAGAAGGAGAAGGAGAAGGTGAAGTCTGGAGGGTGAATCAGAAGAAGTAGAAGAAGGAGAAGGAGAAGATGAAGTCTGGAGGGTGAATCAGAAGAAACAGAAGAAGGAGAAGGAGAAGGTGAAGTCTGGAGGGTGAATCAGAAGAAGTAGAAGAAGGAGAAGGAGAAGGTGTAGTCTGGAGGGTGAATCAGAAGAAGTAGACGAAGGAGAAGGAGAAGGTGAAGTCTGGAGGGTGAATCAGAAGAAGCAGAAGAAGGAGAAGGAGAAGGTGAAGTCTGGAGGGTGAATCAGATGAAGTAGAAGAAGGAGAAGGAGAAGGTGAAGTCTGGAGGGTGAATCAGAAGAAGCAGAAGAAGGAGAAGGAGAAGGTGAAGTCTGGAGGGTGAATCAGAAGAAGCAGAAGAAGGAGAAGGAGAAGGTGAAGTCTGGAGGGTGAATAAGAAGAAGTAAAAGAAGGAGAAGGAGAAGTTGAAGTCTGGAGGGTGAAGCAGAAGAAGTAGAAGATGGAGAAGGAGAAGGTGAAGTCAGGAGGGTGAATCAGAAGAAGTAGAAGAAGGAGAAGGAGAAGGTGAAGTCAGGAGGGTGAATCAGAAGAAGCAGAAGATGGAGAAGGAGAAGGTGAAGTCTGGAGGGTGAATCAGAAGAAGCAGAATAAGGAGAAGGAGAAGGTGAAGTCTGGAGTGTGAATCAGAAGAAGCAGAATAAGGAGAAGGAGAAGGTGAAGTCTGGAGGGTGAATCAGAAGAAGCAGAAGAAGGAGAAGGAGAAGGTGAAGTCTGGAGGGTGAATCAGAAGAAGCAGAAGAAGGAGAAGGAGAAGGTGAAGTCTGGAGGGTGAAGCAGAAGAAGTAGAAGAAGGAGAAGGAGAAGGTGAAGTCAGGAGGGTGAATCAGAAGAAGTAGAAGAAGGAGAAGGAGAAGGTGAAGTCAGGAGGGTGAATCAGAAGAAGCAGAAGCAGGAGAAGGAAAAGGTGAAGTCTGGAGGGTGAATCAGAAGAATCAGAAGAAGGAGAAGGAGAAGGTGAAGTCTGGAGGGTGAATCTGAAGAAGCAGAAGAAAGAGAAGGAGAAGGTGAAGTCTGGAGGGTGAAGCAGAAGAAACAGAAGAAGGAGAAGGAGAAGGTGAAGACTGGAGGGTGAATCAGAAGAAGTAGAAGAAGGAGAAGGAGAAGGTGAAGTCTGGAGGGTGAATCAGAAGAAGTAGAAGAAGGAGAAGGAGAAGGTGAAGTCTGGAGGGTGAATCAGAAGAAGCAGAAGAAGGAGAAGGAGAAGGTGAAGTCTGGAGGGTGAATCAGAAGAAGCAGAAGAAGGAGAAGGAGAAAGATGAAGTCTGGAGGGTGAATCGGAAGAAGTAGAAGAAGAAGAAGGAGAAGGTGAAGTCTGGAGGGTGAATCAGAAGAAGTAGAAGAAGGAGAAGGAGAAGTTGAAGTCTGGAGGGTGAATCAGAAGAAGCAGAAGAAGGAGAAGGAGAAGGTGAAGTCTGGAGGGTGAATCAGAAGAAGCAGAAGAAGGAGAAGGAGAAGATGAAGTCTGGAGGGTGAATCAGAAGAAGTAGAAGAAGGAGAAGGAGAAGGTGAAGTCTGGAGGGTGAATCAGAAGAAGTAGAAGAAGGAGAAGGAGAAGATGAAGTCTGGAGGGTGAATCAGAAGAAACAGAAGAAGGAGGAGGAGAAGGTGAAGTCTGGAGGGTGAAGCAGAAGAAGTAGAAGATGGAGAAGGAGAAGGTGAAGTCAGGAGGGTGAATCAGAAGAAGTAGAAGAAGGAGAAGGAGAAGGTGAAGTCAGGAGGGTGAATCAGAAGAAGCAGAAGATGGAGAAGGAGAAGGTGAAGTCTGGAGGGTGAATCAGAAGAATCAGAAGAAGGAGAAGGAGAAGGTGAAGTCTGGAGGGTGAATCAGAAGAAGCAAAGGAAGGAGAAGGAGTAGGTGAAGTCTGGAGGGTGAATCAGAAGAAACAGAAGAAGGAGGAGGAGAAGGTGAAGTCTGGAGGGTGAAGCAGAAGAAGTAGAAGATGGAGAAGGAGAAGGTGAAGTCAGGAGGGTGAATCAGAAGAAGTAGAAGAAGGAGAAGGAGAAGGTGAAGTCAGGAGGGTGAATCAGAAGAATCAGAAGAAGGAGAAGGAGAAGGTGAAGTCTGGAGGGTGAATCAGAAGAAGCAAAGGAAGGAGAAGGAGTAAGGTGTGTGAAGTCTGGAGGGTGAATCAGAAGAAGCAGAATAAGGAGAAGGAGAAGGTGAAGTCTGGAGGGTGAATCAGAAGAAGCAGAATAAGGAGAAGGAGAAGGTGAAGTCTGGAGGGTGAATCAGAAGAAGCAGAATAAGGAGAAGGAGAAGGTGAAGTCTGGAGGGTGAATCAGAAGAAGTAGAAGAAGGAGAAGGAGAAGATGAAGTCTGGAGGGTGAATCAGAAGAAACAGAAGAAGGAGAAGGAGAAGGTGAAGTCTGGAGGGTGAATCAGAAGAAGTAGAAGAAGGAGAAGGAGAAGGTGTAGTCTGGAGGGTGAATCAGAAGAAGTAGACGAAGGAGAAGGAGAAGGTGAAGTCTGGAGGGTGAATCAGAAGAAGCAGAAGAAGGAGAAGGAGAAGGTGAAGTCTGGAGGGTGAATCAGATGAAGTAGAAGAAGGAGAAGGAGAAGGTGAAGTCTGGAGGGTGAATCAGAAGAAGCAGAAGAAGGAGAAGGAGAAGGTGAAGTCTGGAGGGTGAATCAGAAGAAGTAGAAGAAGGAGAAGGAGAAGTTGAAGTCTGGAGGGTGAAGCAGAAGAAGTAGAAGATGGAGAAGGAGAAGGTGAAGTCAGGAGGGTGAATCAGAAGAAGTAGAAGAAGGAGAAGGAGAAGGTGAAGTCAGGAGGGTGAATCAGAAGAAGCAGAAGATGGAGAAGGAGAAGGTGAAGTCTGGAGGGTGAATCAGAAGAATCAGAAAAGGAGAAGGAGAAGGTGAAGTCTGGAGGGTGAATCAGAAGAAGCAGAGGAAGGAGAAGGAGAAGGTGAAGTCTGGAGGGTGAATCAGAAGAAGCAGGATAAGGAGAAGGAGAAGGTGAAGTCTGGAGTGTGAATCAGAAGAAGCAGAATAAGGAGAAGGAGAAGGTGAAGTCTGGAGGGTGAATCAGCAGAAGCAGAAGAAGGAGAAGGAGAAGGTGAAGTCTGGAGGGTGAATCAGAAGAAGCAGAAGAAGGAGAAGGAGAAGGTGAAGTCTGGAGGGTGAAGCAGAAGAAGTAGAAGAAGGAGAAGGAGAAGGTGAAGTCAGGAGGGTGAATCAGAAGAAGTAGAAGAAGGAGAAGGAGAAGGTGAAGTCAGGAGGGTGAATCAGAAGAAGCAGAAGAAGGAGAAGGAGAAGGTGAAGTCTGGAGGGTGAATCAGAAGAAGCAGAAGATGGAGAAGGAGAAGGTGAAGTCTGGAGGGTGAATCAGAAGAAATAGAAGAAGGAGAAGGAGAAGGTGAAGTCTGGAGGGTGAATCAGAAGAAGCAGAGGAAGGAGAAGGAGATGGTGAAGTCTGGAGGGTGAATCAGAAGAATCAGAAGAAGGAGAAGGAGAAGGTGAAGTTAGGAGGGTGAATCAGAAGAAGCAGAAGAAGGAGAAGGAGAAGGTGAAGTCAGGACGGTGAAGCAGAAGAAGCAGAAGAAGGAGAAGGAGAAGGTGAAGCCTGGAGGGCGCAGCAGAAGAAGCAGAAGAAGGAGAAGGAGAAGGTGAAGTCTGGAGTGTGAAGCAGAAGAAGCAGAAGAAGGAGAAGGAGAAGGTGAAGTCTGGAGGGCGCAGCAGAAGAAGCAGAAGAAGGAGAATGAGAAGGTGAAGTCTGGAGGGTGAATCAGAAGAAGCAGAAGAAGGAGAAGGAGAAGGTGAAGTCTGGAGGTTGAATCAGAAGAAGTAGAAGAAGGAGAAGGAGAAGTTGAAGTCTGGAGGGTGAAGCAGAAGAAGTAGAAGAAGGAGAAGGAGAAGGTGAAGTCAGGAGGGTGAATCAGAAGAAGTAGAAGAAGGAGAAGGAGAAGGTGAAGTCAGGAGGGTGAATCAGAAGAAGCAGAAGAAGGAGAAGGAGAAGGTGAAGTCTGGAGGGTGAATCAGAAGAATCAGAAGAAGGAGAAGGAGAAGGTGAAGTCTGGAGGGTGAATCAGAAGAAGCAGAAGAAAGAGAAGGAGAAGGTGAAGTCTGGAGGGTGAAGCAGAAGAAACAGAAGAAGGAGAAGGAGAAGGTGAAGACTGGAGGGTGAATCAAAAGAAGTAGAAGAAGGAGAAGGAGAAGGTGAAGTCTGGAGGGTGAATCAGAAGAAGTAGAAGAAGGAGAAGGAGAAGTTGAAGTCTGGAGGGTGAATCAGAAGAAGCAGAAGAAGGAGAAGGAGAAGGTGAAGTCTGGAGGGTGAATCAGAAGAAGCAGAAGAAGGAGAAGGAGAAGATGAAGTCTGGAGGGTGAATCAGAAGAAGTAGAAGAAGGAGAAGGAGAAGGTGAAGTCTGGAGGGTGAATCAGAAGAAGTAGAAGAAGGAGAAGGAGAAGATGAAGTCTGGAGGGTGAATCAGAAGAAACAGAAGAAGGAGAAGGAGAAGGTGAAGTCTGGAGGGTGAATCAGAAGAAGTAGAAGAAGGAGAAGGAGAAGGTGTAGTCTGGAGGGTGAATCAGAAGAAGTAGACGAAGGAGAAGGAGAAGGTGAAGTCTGGAGGGTGAATCAGAAGAAGCAGAAGAAGGAGAAGGAGAAGGTGAAGTCTGGAGGGTGAATCAGATGAAGTAGAAGAAGGAGAAGGAGAAGGTGAAGTCTGGAGGGTGAATCAGAAGAAGCAGAAGAAGGAGAAGGAGAAGGTGAAGTCTGGAGGGTGAATCAGAAGAAGCAGAAGAAGGAGAAGGAGAAGGTGAAGTCTGGAGGGTGAATAAGAAGAAGTAAAAGAAGGAGAAGGAGAAGTTGAAGTCTGGAGGGTGAAGCAGAAGAAGTAGAAGATGGAGAAGGAGAAGGTGAAGTCAGGAGGGTGAATCAGAAGAAGTAGAAGAAGGAGAAGGAGAAGGTGAAGTCAGGAGGGTGAATCAGAAGAAGCAGAAGATGGAGAAGGAGAAGGTGAAGTCTGGAGGGTGAATCAGAAGAAGCAGAATAAGGAGAAGGAGAAGGTGAAGTCTGGAGTGTGAATCAGAAGAAGCAGAATAAGGAGAAGGAGAAGGTGAAGTCTGGAGGGTGAATCAGAAGAAGCAGAAGAAGGAGAAGGAGAAGGTGAAGTCTGGAGGGTGAATCAGAAGAAGCAGAAGAAGGAGAAGGAGAAGGTGAAGTCTGGAGGGTGAAGCAGAAGAAGTAGAAGAAGGAGAAGGAGAAGGTGAAGTCAGGAGGGTGAATCAGAAGAAGTAGAAGAAGGAGAAGGAGAAGGTGAAGTCAGGAGGGTGAATCAGAAGAAGCAGAAGCAGGAGAAGGAAAAGGTGAAGTCTGGAGGGTGAATCAGAAGAATCAGAAGAAGGAGAAGGAGAAGGTGAAGTCTGGAGGGTGAATCTGAAGAAGCAGAAGAAAGAGAAGGAGAAGGTGAAGTCTGGAGGGTGAAGCAGAAGAAACAGAAGAAGGAGAAGGAGAAGGTGAAGACTGGAGGGTGAATCAGAAGAAGTAGAAGAAGGAGAAGGAGAAGGTGAAGTCTGGAGGGTGAATCAGAAGAAGTAGAAGAAGGAGAAGGAGAAGGTGAAGTCTGGAGGGTGAATCAGAAGAAGCAGAAGAAGGAGAAGGAGAAGGTGAAGTCTGGAGGGTGAATCAGAAGAAGTAGAAGAAGGAGAAGGAGAAGTTGAAGTCTGGAGGGTGAATCGGAAGAAGTAGAAGAAGAAGAAGGAGAAGGTGAAGTCTGGAGGGTGAATCAGAAGAAGCAGAAGAAGGAGAAGGAGAAGATGAAGTCTGGAGGGTGAATCAGAAGAAGTAGAAGAAGGAGAAGGAGAAGGTGAAGTCTGGAGGGTGAATCAGAAGAAGTAGAAGAAGGAGAAGGAGAAGATGAAGTCTGGAGGGTGAATCAGAAGAAACAGAAGAAGGAGGAGGAGAAGGTGAAATCTGGAGGGTGAAGCAGAAGAAGTAGAAGATGGAGAAGGAGAAGGTGAAGTCAGGAGGGTGAATCAGAAGAAGTAGAAGAAGGAGAAGGAGAAGGTGAAGTCAGGAGGGTGAATCAGAAGAAGCAGAAGATGGAGAAGGAGAAGGTGAAGTCTGGAGGGTGAATCAGAAGAATCAGAAGAAGGAGAAGGAGAAGGTGAAGTCTGGAGGGTGAATCAGAAGAAGCAAAGGAAGGAGAAGGAGTAGGTGAAGTCTGGAGGGTGAATCAGAAGAAGCAGAATAAGGAGAAGGAGAAGGTGAAGTCTGGAGGGTGAATCAGAAGAAGCAGAATAAGGAGAAGGAGAAGGTGAAGTCTGGAGGGTGAATCAGAAGAAGTAGAAGAAGGAGAAGGAGAAGATGAAGTCTGGAGGGTGAATCAGAAGAAACAGAAGAAGGAGAAGGAGAAGGTGAAGTCTGGAGGGTGAATCAGAAGAAGTAGAAGAAGGAGAAGGAGAAGGTGTAGTCTGGAGGGTGAATCAGAAGAAGTAGACGAAGGAGAAGGAGAAGGTGAAGTCTGGAGGGTGAATCAGAAGAAGCAGAAGAAGGAGAAGGAGAAGGTGAAGTCTGGAGGGTGAATCAGATGAAGTAGAAGAAGGAGAAGGAGAAGGTGAAGTCTGGAATCAGAAGAAGCAGAAGAAGGAGAAGGAGAAGGTGAAGTCTGGAGGGTGAATCAGAAGAAGTAGAAGAAGGAGAAGGAGAAGTTGAAGTCTGGAGGGTGAAGCAGAAGAAGTAGAAGATGGAGAAGGAGAAGGTGAAGTCAGGAGGGTGAATCAGAAGAAGTAGAAGAAGGAGAAGGAGAAGGTGAAGTCAGGAGGGTGAATCAGAAGAAGCAGAAGATGGAGAAGGAGAAGGTGAAGTCTGGAGGGTGAATCAGAAGAATCAGAAAAGGAGAAGGAGAAGGTGAAGTCTGGAGGGTGAATCAGAAGAAGCAGAGGAAGGAGAAGGAGAAGGTGAAGTCTGGAGGGTGAATCAGAAGAAGCAGGATAAGGAGAAGGAGAAGGTGAAGTCTGGAGTGTGAATCAGAAGAAGCAGAATAAGGAGAAGGAGAAGGTGAAGTCTGGAGGGTGAATCAGCAGAAGCAGAAGAAGGAGAAGGAGTAGGTGAAGTCTGGAGGGTGAATCAGAAGAAGCAGAAGAAGGAGAAGGAGAAGGTGAAGTCTGGAGGGTGAAGCAGAAGAAGTAGAAGAAGGAGAAGGAGAAGGTGAAGTCAGGAGGGTGAATCAGAAGAAGTAGAAGAAGGAGAAGGAGAAGGTGAAGTCAGGAGGGTGAATCAGAAGAAGCAGAAGAAGGAGAAGGAGAAGGTGAAGTCTGGAGGGTGAATCAGAAGAATCAGAAGAAGGAGAAGGAGAAGGTGAAGTCTGGAGGGTGAATCAGAAGAAGCAGAAGAAAGAGAAGGAGAAGGTGAAGTCTGGAGGGTGAAGCAGAAGAAACAGAAGAAGGAGAAGGAGAAGGTGAAGACTGGAGGGTGAATCAGAAGAAGTAGAAGAAGGAGAAGGAGAAGGTGAAGTCTGGAGGGTGAATCAGAAGAAGTAGAAGAAGGAGAAGGAGAAGGTGAAGTCTGGAGGGTGAATCAGAAGAAGCAGAAGAAGGAGAAGGAGAAGGTGAAGTCTGGAGGGTGAATCAGAAGAAGCAGAAGAAGGAGAAGGAGAAGATGAAGTCTGGAGGGTGAATCGGAAGAAGTAGAAGAAGAAGAAGGAGAAGGTGAAGTCTGGAGGGTGAATCAGAAGAAGTAGAAGAAGGAGAAGGAGAAGTTGAAGTCTGGAGGGTGAATCAGAAGAAGCAGAAGAAGGAGAAGGAGAAGGTGAAGTCTGGAGGGTGAATCAGAAGAAGCAGAAGAAGGAGAAGGAGAAGATGAAGTCTGGAGGGTGAATCAGAAGAAGTAGAAGAAGGAGAAGGAGAAGGTGAAGTCTGGAGGGTGAATCAGAAGAAGTAGAAGAAGGAGAAGGAGAAGATGAAGTCTGGAGGGTGAATCAGAAGAAACAGAAGAAGGAGGAGGAGAAGGTGAAGTCTGGAGGGTGAAGCAGAAGAAGTAGAAGATGGAGAAGGAGAAGGTGAAGTCAGGAGGGTGAATCAGAAGAAGTAGAAGAAGGAGAAGGAGAAGGTGAAGTCAGGAGGGTGAATCAGAAGAAGCAGAAGATGGAGAAGGAGAAGGTGAAGTCTGGAGGGTGAATCAGAAGAATCAGAAGACGGAGAAGGAGAAGGTGAAGTCTGGAGGGTGAATCAGAAGAAGCAAAGGAAGGAGAAGGAGAAGGTGAAGTCTGGAGGGTGAATCAGAAGAAGCAGAATAAGGAGAAGGAGAAGGTGAAGTCTGGAGGGTGAATCAGAAGAAGCAGAATAAGGAGAAGGAGAAGGTGAAGTCTGGAGGGTGAATCAGAAGAAGTAGAAGAAGGAGAAGGAGAAGGTGAAGTCTGGAGGGTGAAGCAGAAGAAGTAGAAGAAGGAGAAGGAGAAGCTGAAGTCAGGAGGGTGAATCAGAAGAAGTAGAAGAAGGAGAAGGAGAAGGTGAAGTCAGGAGGGTGAATCAGAAGAAGCAGAAGAAGGAGAAGGAGAAGGTGAAGTCTGGAGGGTGAATCAGAAGAATCAGAAGAAGGAGAAGGAGAAGGTGAAGTCTGGAGGGTGAATCAGAAGAAGCAGAAGAAAGAGAAGGAGAAGGTGAAGTCTGGAGGGTGAAGCAGAAGAAACAGAAGAAGGAGAAGGAGAAGGTGAAGACTGGAGGGTGAATCAGAAGAAGTAGAAGAAGGAGAAGGAGAAGGTGAAGTCTGGAGGGTGAATCAGAAGAAGTAGAAGAAGGAGAAGGAGAAGGTGAAGTCTGGAGGGTGAATCAGAAGAAGCAGAAGAAGGAGAAGGAGAAGGTGAAGTCTGGAGGGTGAATCAGAAGAAGCAGAAGAAGGAGAAGGAGAAGATGAAGTCTGGAGGGTGAATCAGAAGAAGTAGAAGAAGGAGAAGGAGAAGGTGAAGTCTGGAGGGTGAATCAGAAGTAGTAGAAGAAGGAGAAGGAGAAGGTGAAGTCTGGAGGGTGAATCAGAAGAAACAGAAGAAGGAGAAGGAGAAGGTGAAGTCTGGAGGGTGAATCAGAAGAAGTAGAAGAAGGAGAATGAGAAGGTGTAGTCTGGAGGGTGAATCAGAAGAAGTAGACGAAGGAGAAGGAGAAGGTGAAGTCTGGAGGGTGAATCAGAAGAAGCAGAAGAAGGAGATGGAGAAGGTGAAGTCTGGAGGGTGAATCAGAAGAAGTAGAAGAAGGAGAAGGAGAAGGTGAAGTCTGGAGGGTGAATCAGAAGAAGCAGAAGAAGGAGAAGGAGAAGGTGAAGTCTGGAGGGTGAATCAGAAGAAGCAGAAGAAGGAGAAGGAGAAGGTGAAGTCTGGAGGGTGATTCAGAAGAAGCAGAATAAGGAGAAGGAGAAGGTGATGTCTGGAGGGTGAATCTGAAGAAGCAGAAGAAGGAGAAGGAGAAGGTGAAGTCTGGAGGGTGAATCAGAAGAAGTAGAAGAAGGAGAAGGAGAAGGTGAAGTCTGGAGGGTGAATCAGAAGAAGTAGAAGAAGGAGAAGGAGAAGGTGAAGTCTGGAGGGGGAAGCAGAAGAAGTAGAAGAAGGAGAAGGAGAAGGTGAAGTCTGGAGGGTGAATCTGAAGAAGCAGAAGAAGGAGAAGGAGAAGGTGAAGTCTGGAGGGTGAATCAGAAGAAGTAGAAGAAGGAGAAGGAGAAGGTGAAGTCTGGAGGGTGAATCAGAAGAAGTAGAAGAAGGAGAAGGAGAAGGTGAAGTCTGGAGGGGGAAGCAGAAGAAGTAGAAGAAGGAGAAGGAGAAGGTGAAGTCAGGAGGGTGAATCAGAAGATGTAGAAGAAGGAGAAGGAGAAGGTGAAGTCAGGAGGGTGAATCAGAAGAAGCAGAAGAAGGAGAAGGAGAAGGTGAAGTCTGGAGGGTGAATCAGAAGAATCAGAAGAAGGAGAAGGAGAAGGTGAAGTCTGGAGGGTGAATCAGAAGAAGTAGAAGAAGGAGAAGGAGAAGGTGAAGTCTGGAGGGTGAATCAGAAGAAGCAGAAGAAGGAGAAGGAGAAGGTGAAGTCTGGAGGGTGAATCAGAAGAAGTAGACGAAGGAGAAGGAGAAGGTGAAGTCTGGAGGGTGAATCAGAAGAAGCAGAAGAAGGAGATGGAGAAGGTGAAGTCTGGAGGGTGAATCAGAAGAAGTAGAAGAAGGAGAAGTTGAAGGTGAAGTCTGGAGGGTGAATCAGAAGAAGCAGAAGAAGGAGAAGGAGAAGGTGAAGTCTGGAGGGTGAATCAGAAGAAGCAGAAGAAGGAGAAGGAGAAGGTGGAGTCTGGAGGGTGATTCAGAAGAAGCAGAATAAGGAGAAGGAGAAGGTGAAGTCTGGAGGGTGAATCAGAAGAAGCAGAAGAAGGAGAAGGAGAAGGTGAAGTCTGGAGGGTGAATCAGAAGAAGTAGATGAAGGAGAAGGAGAAGGTGAAGTCTGGAGGGTGAATCAGAAGAAGTAGAAGAAGGAGAAGGAGAAGGTGAAGTCTGGAGGGTGAATCAGAAGAAGTAGAAGAAGGAGAAGGAGAAGGTGAAGTCTGGAGGTTGAAGCAGAAGAAGTAGAAGAAGGAGAAGGAGAAGGTGAAGTCAGGAGGGTGAATCAGAAGATGTAGAAGAAGGAGAAGGAGAAGGTGAAGTCAGGAGGGTGAATCAGAAGAAGCAGAAGAAGGAGAAGGAGAAGGTGAAGTCTGGAGTGTGAATCAGAACAAGTAGAAGAAGGAGAAGGAGAAGGTGAAGTCTGGAGGGTGAATCAGAAGAAGCAGAAGAAGGAGAAGGAGAAGGTGAAGTCTGGAGGGTGAATCAGAAGAAGCAGAAGAAGGAGAAGGAGAAGGTGAAGTCTGGAGGGTGAATCAGAAATAGCAGAAGAAGGAGAAGGAGAAGGTGAAGTCTGGAGGGTGAATCAGAAGAAGCAGAATAAGTAGAAGGAGAAGGTGAAGTCTGGAGGGTGAATCAGAAGAAGCAGAAGAAGGAGAAGGAGAAGGTGAAGTCTGGAGGGTGAATCAGAAGAAGTAGAAGAAGGAGAAGGAGAAGGTGAAGTCTGGAGGGTGAAGCAGAAGAAGTAGAAGAAGGAGAAGGAGAAGGTGAAGTCAGGAGGGTGAATCAGAAGAAGTAGAAGAAGGAGAAGGAGAAGGTGAAGTCAGGAGGGTGAATCAGAAGAAGCAGAAGAAGGAGATAGAGAAGGTGAAGTCTGGAGGGTGAATCAGAAGAATCAGAAGAAGGAGAAGGAGAAGGTGAAGTCTGGAGGGTGAAGCAGAAGAAGCAGAAGAAAGAGAAGGAGAAGGTGAAGTCTGGAGGGTGAAGCAGAAGAAACAGAAGAAGGAGAAGGAGAAGGTGAAGACTGGAGGGTGAATCAGAAGAAGTAGAAGAAGGAGAAGGAGAAGGTGAAGTCTGGAGGGTGAATCAGAAGAAGTAGAAGAAGGAGAAGGAGAAGGTGAAGTCTGGAGGGTGAATCAGAAGAAGCAGAAGAAGGAGAAGGAGAAGGTGAAGTCTGGAGGGTGAATCAGAAGAAGCAGAAGAAGGAGAAGGAGAAGATGAAGTCTGGAGGGTGAATCAGAAGAAGTAGAAGAAGGAGAAGGAGAAGGTGTGGTCTGGAGGGTGAATCAGAAGAAGCAGAAGAAGGAGAAGGAGAAGGTGAAGTCTGGAGGGTGAATCAGAAGAAGCAGAAGAAGGAGAAGGAGAAGGTGAAGTCTGGAGGGTGAATCAGAAGAAGCAGAAGAAGGAGAAGGAGAAGGTGAAGTCAGGAGGGTGAATCAGAAGAAGCAGAAGAAGGAGAAGGAGAAGGTGAAGTCTGGAGGGTGATTCAGAAGAAGCAGAATAAGGAGAAGGAGAAGGTGATGTCTGGAGGGTGAATCTGAAGAAGCAGAAGAAGGAGAAGGAGAAGGTGAAGTCTGGAGGGTGAATCAGAAGAAGTAGAAGAAGGAGAAGGAGAAGGTGAAGTCTGGAGGGTGAATCAGAAGAAGTAGAAGAAGGAGAAGGAGAAGGTGAAGTCTGGAGGGGGAAGCAGAAGAAGTAGAAGAAGGAGAAGGAGAAGGTGAAGTCTGGAGGGTGAATCTGAAGAAGCAGAAGAAGGAGAAGGAGAAGGTGAAGTCTGGAGGGTGAATCAGAAGAAGTAGAAGAAGGAGAAGGAGAAGGTGAAGTCTGGAGGGTGAATCAGAAGAAGTAGAAGAAGGAGAAGGAGAAGGTGAAGTCTGGAGGGGGAAGCAGAAGAAGTAGAAGAAGGAGAAGGAGAAGGTGAAGTCAGGAGGGTGAATCAGAAGATGTAGAAGAAGGAGAAGGAGAAGGTGAAGTCAGGAGGGTGAATCAGAAGAAGCAGAAGAAGGAGAAGGAGAAGGTGAAGTCTGGAGGGTGAATCAGAAGAATCAGAAGAAGGAGAAGGAGAAGGTGAAGTCTGGAGGGTGAATCAGAAGAAGTAGAAGAAGGAGAAGGAGAAGGTGAAGTCTGGAGGGTGAATCAGAAGAAGCAGAAGAAGGAGAAGGAGAAGGTGAAGTCTGGAGGGTGAATCAGAAGAAGTAGACGAAGGAGAAGGAGAAGGTGAAGTCTGGAGGGTGAATCAGAAGAAGCAGAAGAAGGAGATGGAGAAGGTGAAGTCTGGAGGGTGAATCAGAAGAAGTAGAAGAAGGAGAAGTTGAAGGTGAAGTCTGGAGGGTGAATCAGAAGAAGCAGAAGAAGGAGAAGGAGAAGGTGAAGTCTGGAGGGTGAATCAGAAGAAGCAGAAGAAGGAGAAGGAGAAGGTGGAGTCTGGAGGGTGATTCAGAAGAAGCAGAATAAGGAGAAGGAGAAGGTGAAGTCTGGAGGGTGAATCAGAAGAAGCAGAAGAAGGAGAAGGAGAAGGTGAAGTCTGGAGGGTGAATCAGAAGAAGTAGATGAAGGAGAAGGAGAAGGTGAAGTCTGGAGGGTGAATCAGAAGAAGTAGAAGAAGGAGAAGGAGAAGGTGAAGTCTGGAGGGTGAATCAGAAGAAGTAGAAGAAGGAGAAGGAGAAGGTGAAGTCTGGAGGTTGAAGCAGAAGAAGTAGAAGAAGGAGAAGGAGAAGGTGAAGTCAGGAGGGTGAATCAGAAGATGTAGAAGAAGGAGAAGGAGAAGGTGAAGTCAGGAGGGTGAATCAGAAGAAGCAGAAGAAGGAGAAGGAGAAGGTGAAGTCTGGAGTGTGAATCAGAACAAGTAGAAGAAGGAGAAGGAGAAGGTGAAGTCTGGAGGGTGAATCAGAAGAAGCAGAAGAAGGAGAAGGAGAAGGTGAAGTCTGGAGGGTGAATCAGAAGAAGCAGAAGAAGGAGAAGGAGAAGGTGAAGTCTGGAGGGTGAATCAGAAATAGCAGAAGAAGGAGAAGGAGAAGGTGAAGTCTGGAGGGTGAATCAGAAGAAGCAGAATAAGTAGAAGGAGAAGGTGAAGTCTGGAGGGTGAATCAGAAGAAGCAGAAGAAGGAGAAGGAGAAGGTGAAGTCTGGAGGGTGAATCAGAAGAAGTAGAAGAAGGAGAAGGAGAAGGTGAAGTCTGGAGGGTGAAGCAGAAGAAGTAGAAGAAGGAGAAGGAGAAGGTGAAGTCAGGAGGGTGAATCAGAAGAAGTAGAAGAAGGAGAAGGAGAAGGTGAAGTCAGGAGGGTGAATCAGAAGAAGCAGAAGAAGGAGATAGAGAAGGTGAAGTCTGGAGGGTGAATCAGAAGAATCAGAAGAAGGAGAAGGAGAAGGTGAAGTCTGGAGGGTGAAGCAGAAGAAGCAGAAGAAAGAGAAGGAGAAGGTGAAGTCTGGAGGGTGAAGCAGAAGAAACAGAAGAAGGAGAAGGAGAAGGTGAAGACTGGAGGGTGAATCAGAAGAAGTAGAAGAAGGAGAAGGAGAAGGTGAAGTCTGGAGGGTGAATCAGAAGAAGTAGAAGAAGGAGAAGGAGAAGGTGAAGTCTGGAGGGTGAATCAGAAGAAGCAGAAGAAGGAGAAGGAGAAGGTGAAGTCTGGAGGGTGAATCAGAAGAAGCAGAAGAAGGAGAAGGAGAAGATGAAGTCTGGAGGGTGAATCAGAAGAAGTAGAAGAAGGAGAAGGAGAAGGTGAGGTCTGGAGGGTGAATCAGAAGAAGCAGAAGAAGGAGAAGGAGAAGGTGAAGTCTGGAGGGTGAATCAGAAGAAGCAGAAGAAGGAGAAGGAGAAGGTGAAGTCTGGAGGGTGAATCAGAAGAAGCAGAAGAAGGAGAAGGAGAAGGTGAAGTCAGGAGGGTGAATCAGAAGAAGCAGAAGAAGGAGAAGGAGTAGGTGAAGTCTGGAGGGTGAATCAGAAGAAGTAGAAGAAGGAGAAGGAGAAGGTGAAGTCAGGAGAGTGAAGCAGAAGAATCAGAAGAAGGAGAAGGAGAAGGTGAAGTCTGGAGGGTGAATCAGAAGAAGCAAAGGAAGGAGAAGGAGAAGGTGAAGTCTGGAGGGTGAATCAGAAGAAGCAGAATAAGGAGAAGGAGAAGGTGAAGTCTGGAGGGTGAATCAGAAGAAGTAGAAGAAGGAGAAGTTGAAGGTGAAGTCTGGAGGGTGAATCAGAAGAAGCAGAAGAAGGAGAAGGAGAAGGTGAAGTCTGGAGGGTGAATCAGAAGAAGCAGAAGAAGGAGAAGGAGAAGGTGGAGTCTGGAGGGTGATTCAGAAGAAGCAGAATAAGGAGAAGGAGAAGGTGAAGTCTGGAGGGTGAATCAGAAGAAGCAGAAGAAGGAGAAGGAGAAGGTGAAGTCTGGAGGGTGAATCAGAAGAAGTAGATGAAGGAGAAGGAGAAGGTGAAGTCTGGAGGGTGAATCAGAAGAAGTAGAAGAAGGAGAAGGAGAAGGTGAAGTCTGGAGGGTGAATCAGAAGAAGTAGAAGAAGGAGAAGGAGAAGGTGAAGTCTGGAGGTTGAAGCAGAAGAAGTAGAAGAAGGAGAAGGAGAAGGTGAAGTCAGGAGGGTGAATCAGAAGATGTAGAAGAAGGAGAAGGAGAAGGTGAAGTCAGGAGGGTGAATCAGAAGAAGCAGAAGAAGGAGAAGGAGAAGGTGAAGTCTGGAGTGTGAATCAGAACAAGTAGAAGAAGGAGAAGGAGAAGGTGAAGTCTGGAGGGTGAATCAGAAGAAGCAGAAGAAGGAGAAGGAGAAGGTGAAGTCTGGAGGGTGAATCAGAAGAAGCAGAAGAAGGAGAAGGAGAAGGTGAAGTCTGGAGGGTGAATCAGAAATAGCAGAAGAAGGAGAAGGAGAAGGTGAAGTCTGGAGGGTGAATCAGAAGAAGCAGAATAAGTAGAAGGAGAAGGTGAAGTCTGGAGGGTGAATCAGAAGAAGCAGAAGAAGGAGAAGGAGTAGGTGAAGTCTGGAGGGTGAATCAGAAGAAGTAGAAGAAGGAGAAGGAGAAGGTGAAGTCAGGAGAGTGAAGCAGAAGAATCAGAAGAAGGAGAAGGAGAAGGTGAAGTCTGGAGGGTGAATCAGAAGAAGCAAAGGAAGGAGAAGGAGAAGGTGAAGTCTGGAGGGTGAATCAGAAGAAGCAGAATAAGGAGAAGGAGAAGGTGAAGTCTGGAGGGTGAATCAGAAGAAGTAGAAGAAGGAGAAGTTGAAGGTGAAGTCTGGAGGGTGAATCAGAAGAAGCAGAAGAAGGAGAAGGAGAAGGTGAAGTCTGGAGGGTGAATCAGAAGAAGCAGAAGAAGGAGAAGGAGAAGGTGGAGTCTGGAGGGTGATTCAGAAGAAGCAGAATAAGGAGAAGGAGAAGGTGAAGTCTGGAGGGTGAATCAGAAGAAGCAGAAGAAGGAGAAGGAGAAGGTGAAGTCTGGAGGGTGAATCAGAAGAAGTAGATGAAGGAGAAGGAGAAGGTGAAGTCTGGAGGGTGAATCAGAAGAAGTAGAAGAAGGAGAAGGAGAAGGTGAAGTCTGGAGGGTGAATCAGAAGAAGTAGAAGAAGGAGAAGGAGAAGGTGAAGTCTGGAGGTTGAAGCAGAAGAAGTAGAAGAAGGAGAAGGAGAAGGTGAAGTCAGGAGGGTGAATCAGAAGATGTAGAAGAAGGAGAAGGAGAAGGTGAAGTCAGGAGGGTGAATCAGAAGAAGCAGAAGAAGGAGAAGGAGAAGGTGAAGTCTGGAGTGTGAATCAGAACAAGTAGAAGAAGGAGAAGGAGAAGGTGAAGTCTGGAGGGTGAATCAGAAGAAGCAGAAGAAGGAGAAGGAGAAGGTGAAGTCTGGAGGGTGAATCAGAAGAAGCAGAAGAAGGAGAAGGAGAAGGTGAAGTCTGGAGGGTGAATCAGAAATAGCAGAAGAAGGAGAAGGAGAAGGTGAAGTCTGGAGGGTGAATCAGAAGAAGCAGAATAAGTAGAAGGAGAAGGTGAAGTCTGGAGGGTGAATCAGAAGAAGCAGAAGAAGGAGAAGGAGAAGGTGAAGTCTGGAGGGTGAATCAGAAGAAGTAGAAGAAGGAGAAGGAGAAGGTGAAGTCTGGAGGGTGAAGCAGAAGAAGTAGAAGAAGGAGAAGGAGAAGGTGAAGTCAGGAGGGTGAATCAGAAGAAGTAGAAGAAGGAGAAGGAGAAGGTGAAGTCAGGAGGGTGAATCAGAAGAAGCAGAAGAAGGAGATAGAGAAGGTGAAGTCTGGAGGGTGAATCAGAAGAATCAGAAGAAGGAGAAGGAGAAGGTGAAGTCTGGAGGGTGAAGCAGAAGAAGCAGAAGAAAGAGAAGGAGAAGGTGAAGTCTGGAGGGTGAAGCAGAAGAAACAGAAGAAGGAGAAGGAGAAGGTGAAGACTGGAGGGTGAATCAGAAGAAGTAGAAGAAGGAGAAGGAGAAGGTGAAGTCTGGAGGGTGAATCAGAAGAAGTAGAAGAAGGAGAAGGAGAAGGTGAAGTCTGGAGGGTGAATCAGAAGAAGCAGAAGAAGGAGAAGGAGAAGGTGAAGTCTGGAGGGTGAATCAGAAGAAGCAGAAGAAGGAGAAGGAGAAGATGAAGTCTGGAGGGTGAATCAGAAGAAGTAGAAGAAGGAGAAGGAGAAGGTGAGGTCTGGAGGGTGAATCAGAAGAAGCAGAAGAAGGAGAAGGAGAAGGTGAAGTCTGGAGGGTGAATCAGAAGAAGCAGAAGAAGGAGAAGGAGAAGGTGAAGTCTGGAGGGTGAATCAGAAGAAGCAGAAGAAGGAGAAGGAGAAGGTGAAGTCAGGAGGGTGAATCAGAAGAAGCAGAAGAAGGAGAAGGAGTAGGTGAAGTCTGGAGGGTGAATCAGAAGAAGTAGAAGAAGGAGAAGGAGAAGGTGAAGTCAGGAGAGTGAAGCAGAAGAATCAGAAGAAGGAGAAGGAGAAGGTGAAGTCTGGAGGGTGAATCAGAAGAAGCAAAGGAAGGAGAAGGAGAAGGTGAAGTCTGGAGGGTGAATCAGAAGAAGCAGAATAAGGAGAAGGAGAAGGTGAAGTCTGGAGGGTGAATCAGAAGAAGCAGAATAAGGAGAAGGAGAAGTTGAAGTCTGGAGGGTGAATCAGAAGAAGCAGAATAAGGAGAAGGAGAAGGTGAAGTCTGGAGGGTGAATCAGAAGAAGCAGAAGAAGGAGAAGGAGAAGGTGAAGTCTGGAGGGTGAATCAGAAGAAGTAGAAGAAGGAGAAGGAGAAGGTGAAGTCTGGAGGGTGAAGCAGAAGAAGTAGAAGAAGGAGAAGGAGAAGGTGAAGTCAGGAGGGTGAATCAGAAGAAGTAGAAGAAGGAGAAGGAGAAGGAGAAGTCAGGAGGGTGAATCAGAAGAAGCAGAAGAAGGAGAAGGAGAAGGTGAAGTCTGGAGGGTGAATCAGAAGAATCAGAAGAAGGAGAAGGAGAAGGTGAAGTCTGGAGGGTGAATCAGAAGAAGCAGAAGAAAGAGAAGGAGAAGGTGAAGTCTGGAGGGTGAAGCAGAAGAAACAGAAGAAGGAGAAGGAGAAGGTGAAGACTGGAGGGTGAATCAGAAGAAGTAGAAGAAGGAGAAGGAGAAGGTGAGGTCTGGAGGGTGAATCAGAAGAAGTAGAAGAAGGAGAAGGAGAAGATGAAGTCTGGAGGGTGAATCAGAAGAAACAGAAGAAGGAGGAGGAGAAGGTGAAGTCTGGAGGGTGAATCAGAAGAAGTAGAAGAAGGAGAAGGAGAAGGTGTAGTCTGGAGGGTGAATCAGAAGAAGTAGACGAAGGAGAAGGAGAAGGTGAAGTCTGGAGGGTGAATCAGAAGAAGCAGAAGAAGGAGAAGGAGAAGGTGAAGTCTGGAGGGTGAATCAGAAGAAGTAGAAGAAGGAGAAGGAGAAGGTGAAGTCTGGAGGGTGAATCAGAAGAAGCAGAAGAAGGAGAAGGAGAAGGTGAAGTCTGGAGGGTGAATCAGCAGAAGCAGAAGAAGGAAAAGGAGAAGGTGAAGTCTGGAGGGTGAATCAGAAGAAGTAGAAGAAGGAGAAGGAGAAGTTGAAGTCTGGAGGGTGAAGGAGAAGAAGTAGAAGATGGAGAAGGAGAAGGTGAAGTCAGGAGGGTGAATCAGAAGAAGTAGAAGAAGGAGAAGGAGAAGGTGAAGTCAGGAGGGTGAATCAGAAGAAGCAGAAGATGGAGAAGGAGAAGGTGAAGTCTGGAGGGTGAATCAGAAGAATCAGAAGAAGGAGAAGGAGAAGGTGAAGTCTGGAGGGTGAATCAGAAGAAGCAAAGGAAGGAGAAGGAGAAGGTGAAGTCTGGAGGGTGAATCAGAAGAAGCAGAATAAGGAGAAGGAGAAGGTGAAGTCTGGAGGGTGAATCAGAAGAAGCAGAATAAGGAGAAGGAGAAGGTGAAGTCTGGAGGGTGAATCAGAAGAAGTAGAAGAAGGAGAAGGAGAAGGTGAAGTCTGGAGGGTGAAGCAGAAGAAGTAGAAGAAGGAGAAGGAGAAGCTGAAGTCAGGAGGGTGAATCAGAAGAAGTAGAAGAAGGAGAAGGAGAAGGTGAAGTCTGGAGGGTGAATCAGAAGAAGTAGAAGAAGGAGAAGGAGAAGGTGAAGTCTGGAGGGTGAAGCAGAAGAAGTAGAAGAAGGAGAAGGAGAAGGTGAAGTCAGGAGGGTGAATCAGAAGAAGTAGAAGAAGGAGAAGGAGAAGGAGAAGTCAGGAGGGTGAATCAGAAGAAGCAGAAGAAGGAGAAGGAGAAGGTGAAGTATGGAGGGTGAATCAGAAGAATCAGAAGAAGGAGAAGGAGAAGGTGAAGTCTGGAGGGTGAATCAGAAGAAGCAGAAGAAAGAGAAGGAGAAGGTGAAGTCTGGAGGGTGAAGCAGAAGAAACAGAAGAAGGAGAAGGAGAAGGTGAAGACTGGAGGGTGAATCAGAAGAAGTAGAAGAAGGAGAAGGAGAAGGTGAGGTCTGGAGGGTGAATCAGAAGAAGTAGAAGAAGGAGAAGGAGAAGATGAAGTCTGGAGGGTGAATCAGAAGAAACAGAAGAAGGAGGAGGAGAAGGTGAAGTCTGGAGGGTGAATCAGAAGAAGTAGAAGAAGGAGAAGGAGAAGGTGTAGTCTGGAGGGTGAATCAGAAGAAGTAGACGAAGGAGAAGGAGAAGGTGAAGTCTGGAGGGTGAATCAGAAGAAGCAGAAGAAGGAGAAGGAGAAGGTGAAGTCTGGAGGGTGAATCAGAAGAAGTAGAAGAAGGAGAAGGAGAAGGTGAAGTCTGGAGGGTGAATCAGAAGAAGCAGAAGAAGGAGAAGGAGAAGGTGAAGTCTGGAGGGTGAATCAGAAGAAGTAGAAGAAGGAGAAGGAGAAGGTGAAGTCTGGAGGGTGAATCAGAAGAAGCAGAAGAAGGAGAAGGAGAAGGTGAAGTCTGGAGGGTGAATCAGAAGAAGCAGAAGAAGGAGAAGGAGAAGATGAAGTCTGGAGGGTGAATCAGAAGAAGTAGAAGAAGGAGAAGGAGAAGGTGAGGTCTGGAGGGTGAATCAGAAGAAGCAGAAGAAGGAGAAGGAGAAGGTGAAGTCTGGAGGGTGAATCAGAAGAAGCAGAAGAAGGAGAAGGAGAAGGTGAAGTCTGGAGGGTGAATCAGAAGAAGCAGAAGAAGGAGAAGGAGAAGGTGAAGTCAGGAGGGTGAATCAGAAGAAGCAGAAGAAGGAGAAGGAGTAGGTGAAGTCTGGAGGGTGAATCAGAAGAAGTAGAAGAAGGAGAAGGAGAAGGTGAAGTCAGGAGAGTGAAGCAGAAGAATCAGAAGAAGGAGAAGGAGAAGGTGAAGTCTGGAGGGTGAATCAGAAGAAGCAAAGGAAGGAGAAGGAGAAGGTGAAGTCTGGAGGGTGAATCAGAAGAAGCAGAATAAGGAGAAGGAGAAGGTGAAGTCTGGAGGGTGAATCAGAAGAAGCAGAATAAGGAGAAGGAGAAGTTGAAGTCTGGAGGGTGAATCAGAAGAAGCAGAATAAGGAGAAGGAGAAGGTGAAGTCTGGAGGGTGAATCAGAAGAAGCAGAAGAAGGAGAAGGAGAAGGTGAAGTCTGGAGGGTGAATCAGAAGAAGTAGAAGAAGGAGAAGGAGAAGGTGAAGTCTGGAGGGTGAAGCAGAAGAAGTAGAAGAAGGAGAAGGAGAAGGTGAAGTCAGGAGGGTGAATCAGAAGAAGTAGAAGAAGGAGAAGGAGAAGGAGAAGTCAGGAGGGTGAATCAGAAGAAGCAGAAGAAGGAGAAGGAGAAGGTGAAGTCTGGAGGGTGAATCAGAAGAATCAGAAGAAGGAGAAGGAGAAGGTGAAGTCTGGAGGGTGAATCAGAAGAAGCAGAAGAAAGAGAAGGAGAAGGTGAAGTCTGGAGGGTGAAGCAGAAGAAACAGAAGAAGGAGAAGGAGAAGGTGAAGACTGGAGGGTGAATCAGAAGAAGTAGAAGAAGGAGAAGGAGAAGGTGAGGTCTGGAGGGTGAATCAGAAGAAGTAGAAGAAGGAGAAGGAGAAGATGAAGTCTGGAGGGTGAATCAGAAGAAACAGAAGAAGGAGGAGGAGAAGGTGAAGTCTGGAGGGTGAATCAGAAGAAGTAGAAGAAGGAGAAGGAGAAGGTGTAGTCTGGAGGGTGAATCAGAAGAAGTAGACGAAGGAGAAGGAGAAGGTGAAGTCTGGAGGGTGAATCAGAAGAAGCAGAAGAAGGAGAAGGAGAAGGTGAAGTCTGGAGGGTGAATCAGAAGAAGTAGAAGAAGGAGAAGGAGAAGGTGAAGTCTGGAGGGTGAATCAGAAGAAGCAGAAGAAGGAGAAGGAGAAGGTGAAGTCTGGAGGGTGAATCAGCAGAAGCAGAAGAAGGAAAAGGAGAAGGTGAAGTCTGGAGGGTGAATCAGAAGAAGTAGAAGAAGGAGAAGGAGAAGTTGAAGTCTGGAGGGTGAAGGAGAAGAAGTAGAAGATGGAGAAGGAGAAGGTGAAGTCAGGAGGGTGAATCAGAAGAAGTAGAAGAAGGAGAAGGAGAAGGTGAAGTCAGGAGGGTGAATCAGAAGAAGCAGAAGATGGAGAAGGAGAAGGTGAAGTCTGGAGGGTGAATCAGAAGAATCAGAAGAAGGAGAAGGAGAAGGTGAAGTCTGGAGGGTGAATCAGAAGAAGCAAAGGAAGGAGAAGGAGAAGGTGAAGTCTGGAGGGTGAATCAGAAGAAGCAGAATAAGGAGAAGGAGAAGGTGAAGTCTGGAGGGTGAATCAGAAGAAGCAGAATAAGGAGAAGGAGAAGGTGAAGTCTGGAGGGTGAATCAGAAGAAGTAGAAGAAGGAGAAGGAGAAGGTGAAGTCTGGAGGGTGAAGCAGAAGAAGTAGAAGAAGGAGAAGGAGAAGCTGAAGTCAGGAGGGTGAATCAGAAGAAGTAGAAGAAGGAGAAGGAGAAGGTGAAGTCTGGAGGGTGAATCAGAAGAAGTAGAAGAAGGAGAAGGAGAAGGTGAAGTCTGGAGGGTGAAGCAGAAGAAGTAGAAGAAGGAGAAGGAGAAGGTGAAGTCAGGAGGGTGAATCAGAAGAAGTAGAAGAAGGAGAAGGAGAAGGAGAAGTCAGGAGGGTGAATCAGAAGAAGCAGAAGAAGGAGAAGGAGAAGGTGAAGTATGGAGGGTGAATCAGAAGAATCAGAAGAAGGAGAAGGAGAAGGTGAAGTCTGGAGGGTGAATCAGAAGAAGCAGAAGAAAGAGAAGGAGAAGGTGAAGTCTGGAGGGTGAAGCAGAAGAAACAGAAGAAGGAGAAGGAGAAGGTGAAGACTGGAGGGTGAATCAGAAGAAGTAGAAGAAGGAGAAGGAGAAGGTGAGGTCTGGAGGGTGAATCAGAAGAAGTAGAAGAAGGAGAAGGAGAAGATGAAGTCTGGAGGGTGAATCAGAAGAAACAGAAGAAGGAGGAGGAGAAGGTGAAGTCTGGAGGGTGAATCAGAAGAAGTAGAAGAAGGAGAAGGAGAAGGTGTAGTCTGGAGGGTGAATCAGAAGAAGTAGACGAAGGAGAAGGAGAAGGTGAAGTCTGGAGGGTGAATCAGAAGAAGCAGAAGAAGGAGAAGGAGAAGGTGAAGTCTGGAGGGTGAATCAGAAGAAGTAGAAGAAGGAGAAGGAGAAGGTGAAGTCTGGAGGGTGAATCAGAAGAAGCAGAAGAAGGAGAAGGAGAAGGTGAAGTCTGGAGGGTGAATCAGCAGAAGCAGAAGAAGGAAAAGGAGAAGGTGAAGTCTGGAGGGTGAATCAGAAGAAGTAGAAGAAGGAGAAGGAGAAGTTGAAGTCTGGAGGGTGAAGGAGAAGAAGTAGAAGATGGAGAAGGAGAAGGTGAAGTCAGGAGGGTGAATCAGAAGAAGTAGAAGAAGGAGAAGGAGAAGGTGAAGTCAGGAGGGTGAATCAGAAGAAGCAGAAGATGGAGAAGGAGAAGGTGAAGTCTGGAGGGTGAATCAGAAGAATCAGAAGAAGGAGAAGGAGAAGGTGAAGTCTGGAGGGTGAATCAGAAGAAGCAAAGGAAGGAGAAGGAGAAGGTGAAGTCTGGAGGGTGAATCAGAAGAAGCAGAATAAGGAGAAGGAGAAGGTGAAGTCTGGAGGGTGAATCAGAAGAAGCAGAATAAGGAGAAGGAGAAGGTGAAGTCTGGAGGGTGAATCAGAAGAAGTAGAAGAAGGAGAAGGAGAAGGTGAAGTCTGGAGGGTGAAGCAGAAGAAGTAGAAGAAGGAGAAGGAGAAGCTGAAGTCAGGAGGGTGAATCAGAAGAAGTAGAAGAAGGAGAAGGAGAAGGTGAAGTCAGGAGGGTGAATCAGAAGAAGCAGAAGAAGGAGAAGGAGTAGGTGAAGTCTGGAGGGTGAATCAGAAGAATCAGAAGAAGGAGAAGGAGAAGGTGAAGTCTGGAGGGTGAATCAGAAGAAGCAGAAGAAAGAGAAGGAGAAGGTGAAGTCTGGAGGGTGAAGCAGAAGAAACAGAAGAAGGAGAAGGAGAAGGTGAAGACTGGAGGGTGAATCAGAAGAAGTAGAAGAAGGAGAAGGAGAAGGTGAAGTCTGGAGGGTGAATCAGAAGAAGTAGAAGAAGGAGAAGGAGAAGGTGAAGTCTGGAGGGTGAATAAGAAGAAGCAGAAGAAGGAGAAGGAGAAGGTGAAGTCTGGAGGGTGAATCAGAAGAAGCAGAAGAAGGAGAAGGAGAAGATGAAGTCTGGAGGGTGAAACAGAAGAAGTAGAAGAAGGAGAAGGAGAAGGTGAAGTCTGGAGGGTGAATCAGAAGTAGTAGAAGAAGGAGAAGGAGAAGGTGAAGTCTGGAGGGTGAATCAGAAGAAACAGAAGAAGGAGAAGGAGAAGGTGAAGTCTGGAGGGTGAATCAGAAGAAGTAGAAGAAGGAGAAGGAGAAGGTGTAGTCTGGAGGGTGAATCAGAAGAAGTAGACGAAGGAGAAGGAGAAGGTGAAGTCTGGAGGGTGAATCAGAAGAAGCAGAAGAAGGAGATGGAGAAGGTGAAGTCTGGAGGGTGAATCAGAAGAAGTAGAAGAAGGAGAAGGAGAAGGTGAAGTCTGGAGGGTGAATCAGAAGAAGCAGAAGAAGGAGAAGGAGAAGGTGAAGTCTGGAGGGTGATTCAGAAGAAGCAGAATAAGGAGAAGGAGAAGGTGATGTCTGGAGGGTGAATCAGAAGAAGCAGAAGAAGGAGAAGGAGAAGGTGAAGTCTGGAGGGTGAATCAGAAGAAGTAGAAGAAGGAGAAGGAGAAGGTGAAGTCTGGAGGGTGAATCAGAAGAAGTAGAAGAAGGAGAAGGAGAAGGTGAAGTCTGGAGGGTGAATCAGAAGAAGTAGAAGAAGGAGAAGGAGAAGGTGAAGTCTGGAGGGGGAAGCAGAAGAAGTAGAAGAAGGAGAAGGAGAAGGTGAAGTCAGGAGGGTGAATCAGAAGATGTAGAAGAAGGAGAAGGAGAAGGTGAAGTCAGGAGGGTGAATCAGAAGAAGCAGAAGAAGGAGAAGGAGAAGGTGAAGTCTGGAGGGTGAATCAGAAGAATCAGAAGAAGGAGAAGGAGAAGTTGAAGTCTGGAGGGTGAATCAGAAGAAGTAGAAGAAGGAGAAGGAGAAGGTGAAGTCTGGAGGGTGAATCAGAAGAAGCAGAAGAAGGAGAAGGAGAAGGTGAAGTCTGGAGGGTGAATCAGAAGATGTAGACGAAGGAGAAGGAGAAGGTGAAGTCTGGAGGGTGAATCAGAAGAAGCAGAAGAAGGAGATGGAGAAGGTGAAGTCTGGAGGGTGAATCAGAAGAAGTAGAAGAAGGAGAAGGTGAAGGTGAAGTCTGGAGGGTGAATCAGAAGAAGCAGAAGAAGGAGAAGGAGAAGGTGAAGTCTGGAGGGTGAATCAGAAGAAGCAGAAGAAGGAGAAGGAGAAGGTGAAGTCTGGAGGGTGATTCAGAAGAAGCAGAATAAGGAGAAGGAGAAGGTGAAGTCTGGAGGGTGAATCAGAAGAAGCAGAAGAAGGAGAAGTAGAAGGTGAAGTCTGGAGGGTGAATCAGAAGAAGTAGAAGAAGGAGAAGGAGAAGGTGAAGTCTGGAGGGTGAATCAGAAGAAGTAGAAGAAGGAGAAGGAGAAGGTGAAGTCTGGAAGGTGAATCAGAAGAAGTAGAAGAAGGAGAAGGAGAAGGTGAAGTCTGGAGGGTGAAGCAGAAGAAGTAGAAGAAGGAGAAGGAGAAGGTGAAGTCAGGAGGGTGAATCAGAAGATGTAGAAGAAGGAGAAGGAGAAGTTGAAGTCAGGAGGGTGAATCAGAAGAAGCAGAAGAAGGAGAAGGAGAAGGTGAAGTCTGGAGGGTGAATCAGAAGAAGTAGAAGAAGGAGAAGGAGAAGGTGAAGTCTGGAGGGTGAATCAGAAGAAGCAGAAGAAGGAGAAGGAGAAGGTGAAGTCTGGAGGGTGAATCAGAAGAAGCAGAAGAAGGAGAAGGAGAAGGTGAAGTCTGGAGGGTGAATCAGAAGAAGCAGAAGAAGGAGAAGGAGAAGGTGAAGTCTGGAGGGTGAATCAGAAGAAGCAGAATAAGGAGAAGGAGAAGGTGAAGTCTGGAGGGTGAATCAGAAGAAGCAGAAGAAGGAGAAGGAGAAGGTGAAGTCTGGAGGGTGAATCAGAAGAAGTAGAAGAAGGAGAAGGAGAAGTTGAAGTCTGGAGGGTGAAGCTGAAGAAGTAGAAGAAGGAGAAGGAGAAGGTGAAGTCAGGAGGGTGAATCAGAAGAAGTAGAAGAAGGAGAAGGAGAAGGTGAAGTCAGGAGGGTGAATCAGAAGAAGCAGAAGAAGGAGATAGAGAAGGTGAAGTCTGGAGGGTGAATCAGAAGAAACAGAAGAAGGAGAAGTAGAAGGTGAAGTCTGGAGGGTGAATCAGAAGAAGTAGAAGAAGGAGAAGGAGAAGGTGAAGTCTGGAGGGTGAATCAGAAGAAGTAGAAGAAGGAGAAGGAGAAGGTGAAGTCTGGAAGGTGAATCAGAAGAAGTAGAAGAAGGAGAAGGAGAAGGTGAAGTCTGGAGGGTGAAGCAGAAGAAGTAGAAGAAGGGAGAAGGCGAAGGTGAAGTCAGGAGGGTGAATCAGAAGATGTAGAAGAAGGAGAAGGAGAAGTTGAAGTCAGGAGGGTGAATCAGAAGAAGCAGAAGAAGGAGAAGGAGAAGGTGAAGTCTGGAGGGTGAATCAGAAGAAGTAGAAGAAGGAGAAGGAGAAGGTGAAGTCTGGAGGGTGAATCAGAAGAAGCAGAAGAAGGAGAAGGAGAAGGTGAAGTCTGGAGGGTGAATCAGAAGAAGCAGAAGAAGGAGAAGGAGAAGGTGAAGTCTGGAGGGTGAATCAGAAGAAGCAGAAGAAGGAGAAGGAGAAGGTGAAGTCTGGAGGGTGAATCAGAAGAAGCAGAATAAGGAGAAGGAGAAGGTGAAGTCTGGAGGGTGAATCAGAAGAAGCAGAAGAAGGAGAAGGAGAAGGTGAAGTCTGGAGGGTGAATCAGAAGAAGTAGAAGAAGGAGAAGGAGAAGGTGAAGTCTGGAGGATGAAGCTGAAGAAGTAGAAGAAGGAGAAGGAGAAGGTGAAGTCAGGAGGGTGAATCAGAAGAAGTAGAAGAAGGAGAAGGAGAAGGTGAAGTCAGGAGGGTGAATCAGAAGAAGCAGAAGAAGGAGATAGAGAAGGTGAAGTCTGGAGGGTGAATCAGAAGAATCAGAAGAAGGAGAAGGAGAAGGTGAAGTCTGGAGGGTGAAGCAGAAGAAGCAGAAGAAAGAGAAGTAGAAGGTGAAGTCTGGAGGGTGAAGCAGAAGAAACAGAAGAAGGAGAAGGAGAAGGTGAAGACTGGAGGCTGAATCAGAAGAAGTAGAAGAAGGAGAAGGAGAAGGTGAAGTCTGGAGGGTGAATCAGAAGAAGTAGAAGAAGGAGAAGGAGAAGGTGAAGTCTGGAGGGTGAATCAGAAGAAGCAGAAGAAGGAGAAGGAGAAGGTGAAGTCTGGAGGGTGAATCAGAAGAAGCAGAAGAAGGAGAAGGAGAAGGTGAAGTCTGGAGGGTGAATCAGAAGAAGCAGAAGAAGGAGAAGGAGAAGGTGAAGTCTGGAGGGTGAATCAGAAGAAGCAGAAGAAGGAGAAGGAGAAGGTGAAGTCAGGAGGGTGAATCAGAAGAAGCAGAAGAAGGAGAAGGAGCAGGTGAAGTCAGGGGGGTGTAGCAGAAGAAGTAGAAGAAGGAGAAGGAGAAGGTGAAGTCAGGACGGTGAAGCAGAAGAAGCAGAAGAAGGAGAAGGAGAAGGTGAAGCCTGGAGGGCACAGCAGAAGAAGCAGAAGAAGGAGAAGGAGAAGGTGAAGTCTGGAGTGTGAAGCAGAAGAAGCAGAAGAAGGAGAAGGAGAAGGTGAAGTCTGGAGGGCGCAGCAGAAGAAGGAGAAGAAGGAGAATGAGAAGGTGAAGTCTGGAGGGTGAATCAGAAGAAGCAGAAGAAGGAGAAGGAGAAGGTGAAGTCTGGAGGGTGAATCAGAAGAAGTAGAAGAAGGAGAAGGAGAAGGTGAAGTCTGGAGGGTGAAGCAGAAGAAGTAGAAGAAGGAGAAGGAGAAGGTGAAGTCAGGAGGGTGAATCAGAAGAAGTAGAAGAAGGAGAAGGAGAAGGTGAAGTCAGGAGGGTGAATCAGAAGAAGCAGAAGAAGGAGAAGGAGAAGGTGAAGTCTGGAGGGTGAATCAGAAGAATCAGAAGAAGGAGAAGGAGAAGGTGAAGTCTGGAGGGTGAATCAGAAGAAACAGAAGAAGGAGAAGGAGAAGGTGAAGACTGGAGGGTGAATCAGAAGAAGTAGAAGAAGGAGAAGGAGAAGGTGAAGTCTGGAGGGTGAATCAGAAGAAGTAGAAGAAGGAGAAGGAGAAGTTGAAGTCTGGAGGGTGAATCAGAAGAAGCAGAAGAAGGAGAAGGAGAAGGTAAAGTCTGGAGGGTGAATCAGAAGAAGCAGAAGAAGGAGAAGGAGAAGATGAAGTCCGGAGGGTGAATCAGAAGAAGTAGAAGAAGGAGAAGGAGAAGGTGAAGTCTGGAGGGTGAATCAGAAGAAGTAGAAGAAGGAGAAGGAGAAGATGAAGTCTGGAGGGTGAATCAGAAGAAACAGAAGAAGGAGAAGGAGAAGGTGAAGTCTGGAGGGTGAATCAGAAGAAGTAGAAGAAGGAGAAGGAGAAGGTGTCGTCTGGAGGGTGAATCAGAAGAAGTAGACGAAGGAGAAGGAGAAGGTGAAGTCTGGAGGGTGAATCAGAAGAAGCAGAAGAAGGAGAAGGAGAAGGTTAAGTCTGGAGCGTGAATCAGAAGAAGTAGAAGAAGGAGAAGGAGAAGGTGAAGTCTGGAGGGGTGAATCAGAAGAAGCAGAAGAAGGAGAAGGAGAAGGTGAAGTCTGGAGGGTGAATCAGAAGAAGCAGAAGAAGGAGAAGGAGAAGGTGAAGTCTGGAGGTGAATCAGAAGAAGCAGAATAAGGAGAAGGAGAAGGTGAAGTCTGGAGGGTGAATCAGAAGAAGCAGAAGAAGGAGAAGGAGAAGGTGAAGTCTGGAGGGTGAATCAGAAGAAGTAGAAGAAGGAGAAGGAGAAGATGAAGTCTGGAGGGTGAATCAGAAGAAGTAGAAGAAGGAGAAGGAGAAGGTGAAGTCTGGAGGGTGAATCAGAAGAAGGAGAAGAAGGAGAAGGAGAAGATGAAGTCTGGAGGGTGAATCAGAAGAAACAGAAGAAGGAGAAGGAGAAGGTGAAGTCTGGAGGGTGAATCAGAAGAAGTAGAAGAAGGAGAAGGAGAAGGTGTAGTCTGGAGGGTGAATCAGAAGAAGTAGACGAAGGAGAAGGAGAAGGTGAAGTCTGGAGGGTGAATCAGAAGAAGCAGAAGAAGGAGAAGGAGAAGGTGAAGTCTGGAGGGTGAATCAGAAGAAGTAGAAGAAGGAGAAGGAGAAGGTGAAGTCTGGAGGGTGAATCAGAAGAAGCAGAATAAGGAGAAGGAGAAGGTGAAGTCTGGAGGGTGAATCAGAAGAAGCAGAAGAAGGAGAAGGAGAAGATGAAGTCTGGAGGGTGAATCAGAAGAAGTAGAAGAAGGAGAAATAGAAGATGAAGTCTGGAGGGTGAATCAGAAGAAGTAGAAGAAGGAGAAGGAGAAGGTGAAGTCTGGAGGGTGAATCAGAAGAAGTAGAAGAAGGAGAAGGAGAAGATGAAGTCTGGAGGGTGAATCAGAAGAAACAGAAGAATGAGAAGGAGAAGGTGAAGTCTGGAGGGTGAATCAGAAGAAGTAGAAGAAGGAGAAGGAGAAGGTGTAGTCTGGAGGGTGAATCAGAAGAAGGAGACGAAGGAGAAGGAGAAGGTGAAGTCTGGAGGGTGAATCAGAAGAAGTAGAAGAAGGAGAAGGAGAAGGTGAAGTCTGGAGGGTGAATCAGAAGAAGCAGAAGAAGGAGAAGGAGAAGGTGAAGTCTGGAGGGTGAATCAGAAGAAGCAGAAGAAGGAGAAGGAGAAGGTGAAGTCTGGAGGGTGAATCAGAAGAAGTAGAAGAAGGAGAAGGAGAAGTTGAAGTCTGGAGGGTGAAGCAGAAGAAGTAGAAGATGGAGAAGGAGAAGGTGAAGTCAGGAGGGTGAATCAGAAGAAGTAGAAGAAGGAGAAGGAGAAGGTGAAGTCAGGAGGGTGAATCAGAAGAAGCAGAAGATGGAGAAGGAGAAGGTGAAGTCTGGAGGGTGAATCAGAAGAATCAGAAGAAGGAGAAGGAGAAGGTGAAGTCTGGAGGGTGAATCAGAAGACGCAAAGGAAGGAGAAGGAGAAGGTGAAGTCTGGAGGGTGAATCAGAAGAAGCAGAATAAGGAGAAGGAGAAGTTGAAGTCTGGAGGGTGAATCAGAAGAAGCAGAATAAGGAGAAGGAGAAGGTGAAGTCTGGAGGGTGAATCAGAAGAAGCAGAAGAAGGAGAAGGAGAAGGTGAAGTCTGGAGGGTGAATCAGAAGAAGTAGAAGAAGGAGAAGGAGAAGGTGAAGTCTGGAGGGTGAAGCAGAAGAAGTAGAAGAAGGAGAAGGAGAAGGTGAAGTCAGGAGGGTGAATCAGAAGAAGTAGAAGAATGAGAAGGAGAAGGTGAAGTCAGGAGGGTGAATCAGAAGAAGCAGAAGAAGGAGAAGGAGAAGGTGAAGTCTGGAGGGTGAATCAGAAGAATCAGAAGGAGAAGGTGAAGTCTGGAGGGTGAATCAGAAGAAGCAGAAGAAAGAGAAGGAGAAGGTGAAGTCTGGAGGGTGAAGCAGAAGAAACAGAAGAAGGAGAAGGAGAAGGTGAAGACTGGAGGGTGAATCAGAAGAAGTAGAAGAAGGAGAAGGAGAAGGTGAAGTCTGGAGGGTGAATCAGAAGAAGTAGAAGAAGGAGAAGGAGAAGGTGAAGTCTGGAGGGTGAATCAGAAGAAGCAGAAGAAGGAGAAGGAGAAGGTGAAGTCTGGAGGGTGAATCAGAAGAAGTAGACGAAGGAGAAGGAGAAGGTGAAGTCTGGAGGGTGAATCAGAAGAAGCAGAAGAAGGAGATGGAGAAGGTGAAGTCTGGAGGGTGAATCAGAAGAAGTAGAAGAAGGAGAAGGTGAAGGTGAAGTCTGGAGGGTGAATCAGAAGAAGCAGAAGAAGGAGAAGGAGAAGGTGAAGTCTGGAGGGTGAATCAGAAGAAGCAGAAGAAGGAGAAGGAGAAGGTGAAGTCTGGAGGGTGATTCAGAAGAAGCAGAATAAGGAGAAGGAGAAGGTGAAGTCTGGAGGGTGAATCAGAAGAAGCAGAAGAAGGAGAAGTAGAAGGTGAAGTCTGGAGGGTGAATCAGAAGAAGTAGAAGAAGGAGAAGGAGAAGGTGAAGTCTGGAGGGTGAATCAGAAGAAGTAGAAGAAGGAGAAGGAGAAGGTGAAGTCTGGAAGGTGAATCAGAAGAAGTAGAATAAGGAGAAGGAGAAGGTGAAGTCTGGAGGGTGAATCAGAAGAAGCAGAAGAAGGAGAAGGAGAAGGTGAAGTCTGGAGGGTGAATCAGAAGAAGTAGAAGAAGGAGAAGGAGAAGGTGAAGTCTGGAGGGTGAAGCTGAAGAAGTAGAAGAAGGAGAAGGAGAAGGTGAAGTCAGGAGGGTGAATCAGAAGAAGTAGAAGAAGGAGAAGGAGAAGGTGAAGTCAGGAGGGTGAATCAGAAGAAGCAGAAGAAGGAGATAGAGAAGGTGAAGTCTGGAGGGTGAATCAGAAGAATCAGAAGAAGGAGAAGGAGAAGGTGAAGTCTGGAGGGTGAAGCAGAAGAAGCAGAAGAAAGAGAAGTAGAAGGTGAAGTCTGGAGGGTGAAGCAGAAGAAACAGAAGAAGGAGAAGGAGAAGGTGAAGACTGGAGGCTGAATCAGAAGAAGTAGAAGAAGGAGAAGGAGAAGGTGAAGTCTGGAGGGTGAATCAGAAGAAGTAGAAGAAGGAGAAGGAGAAGGTGAAGTCTGGAGGGTGAATCAGAAGAAGCAGAAGAAGGAGAAGGAGAAGGTGAAGTCTGGAGGGTGAATCAGAAGAAGCAGAAGAAGGAGAAGGAGAAGGTGAAGTCTGGAGGGTGAATCAGAAGAAGCAGAAGAAGGAGAAGGAGAAGGTGAAGTCTAGAGGGTGAATCAGAAGAAGCAGAAGAAGGAGAAGGAGAAGGTGAAGTCAGGAGGGTGAATCAGAAGAAGCAGAAGAAGGAGAAGGAGCAGGTGAAGTCAGGGGGGTGTAGCAGAAGAAGTAGAAGAAGGAGAAGGAGAAGGTGAAGTCAGGACGGTGAAGCAGAAGAAGCAGAAGAAGGAGAAGGAGAAGGTGAAGCCTGGAGGGCACAGCAGAAGAAGCAGAAGAAGGAGAAGGAGTAGGTGAAGTCTGGAGTGTGAAGCAGAAGAAGCAGAAGAAGGAGAAGGAGAAGGTGAAGTCTGGAGGGCGCAGCAGAAGAAGGAGAAGAAGGAGAATGAGAAGGTGAAGTCTGGAGGGTGAATCAGAAGAAGCAGAAGAAGGAGAAGGAGAAGGTGAAGTCTGGAGGGTGAATCAGAAGAAGTAGAAGAAGGAGAAGGAGAAGGTGAAGTCTGGAGGGTGAAGCAGAAGAAGTAGAAGAAGGAGAAGGAGAAGGTGAAGTCAGGAGGGTGAATCAGAAGAAGTAGAAGAAGGAGAAGGAGAAGGTGAAGTCAGGAGGGTGAATCAGAAGAAGCAGAAGAAGGAGAAGGAGAAGGTGAAGTCTGGAGGGTGAATCAGAAGAATCAGAAGAAGGAGAAGGAGAAGGTGAAGTCTGGAGGGTGAATCAGAAGAAACAGAAGAAGGAGAAGGAGAAGGTGAAGACTGGAGGGTGAATCAGAAGAAGTAGAAGAAGGAGAAGGAGAAGGTGAAGTCTGGAGGGTGAATCAGAAGAAGTAGAAGAAGGAGAAGGAGAAGTTGAAGTCTGGAGGGTGAATCAGAAGAAGCAGAAGAAGGAGAAGGAGAAGGTAAAGTCTGGAGGGTGAATCAGAAGAAGCAGAAGAAGGAGAAGGAGAAGATGAAGTCCGGAGGGTGAATCAGAAGAAGTAGAAGAAGGAGAAGGAGAAGGTGAAGTCTGGAGGGTGAATCAGAAGAAGTAGAAGAAGGAGAAGGAGAAGATGAAGTCTGGAGGGTGAATCAGAAGAAACAGAAGAAGGAGAAGGAGAAGGTGAAGTCTGGAGGGTGAATCAGAAGAGTAGAAGAAGGAGAAGGAGAAGGTGTCGTCTGGAGGGTGAATCAGAAGAAGTAGACGAAGGAGAAGGAGAAGGTGAAGTCTGGAGGGTGAATCAGAAGAAGCAGAAGAAGGAGAAGGAGAAGGTTAAGTCTGGAGGGTGAATCAGAAGAAGTAGAAGAAGGAGAAGGAGAAGGTGAAGTCTGGAGGGTGAATCAGAAGAAGCAGAAGAAGGAGAAGGAGAAGGTGAAGTCTGGAGGTTGAATCAGAAGAAGCAGAAGAAGGAGAAGGAGAAGGTGAAGTCTGGAGGTGAATCAGAAGAAGCAGAATAAGGAGAAGGAGAAGGTGAAGTCTGGAGGGTGAATCAGAAGAAGCAGAAGAAGGAGAAGGAGAAGGTGAAGTCTGGAGGGTGAATCAGAAGAAGTAGAAGAAGGAGAAGGAGAAGATGAAGTCTGGAGGGTGAATCAGAAGAAGTAGAAGAAGGAGAAGGAGAAGGTGAAGTCTGGAGGGTGAATCAGAAGAAGGAGAAGAAGGAGAAGGAGAAGATGAAGTCTGGAGGGTGAATCAGAAGAAACAGAAGAAGGAGAAGGAGAAGGTGAAGTCTGGAGGGTGAATCAGAAGAAGTAGAAGAAGGAGAAGGAGAAGGTGTAGTCTGGAGGGTGAATCAGAAGAAGTAGACGAAGGAGAAGGAGAAGGTGAAGTCTGGAGGGTGAATCAGAAGAAGCAGAAGAAGGAGAAGGAGAAGGTGAAGTCTGGAGGGTGAATCAGAAGAAGTAGAAGAAGGAGAAGGAGAAGGTGAAGTCTGGAGGGTGAATCAGAAGAAGCAGAATAAGGAGAAGGAGAAGGTGAAGTCTGGAGGGTGAATCAGAAGAAGCAGAAGAAGGAGAAGGAGAAGATGAAGTCTGGAGGGTGAATCAGAAGAAGTAGAAGAAGGAGAAATAGAAGATGAAGTCTGGAGGGTGAATCAGAAGAAGTAGAAGAAGGAGAAGGAGAAGGTGAAGTCTGGAGGGTGAATCAGAAGAAGTAGAAGAAGGAGAAGGAGAAGATGAAGTCTGGAGGGTGAATCAGAAGAAACAGAAGAATGAGAAGGAGAAGGTGAAGTCTGGAGGGTGAATCAGAAGAAGTAGAAGAAGGAGAAGGAGAAGGTGTAGTCTGGAGGGTGAATCAGAAGAAGGAGACGAAGGAGAAGGAGAAGGTGAAGTCTGGAGGGTGAATCAGAAGAAGCAGAAGAAGGAGAAGGAGAAGGTGAAGTCTGGAGGGTGAATCAGAAGAAGTAGAAGAAGGAGAAGGAGAAGGTGAAGTCTGGAGGGTGAATCAGAAGAAGCAGAAGAAGGAGAAGGAGAAGGTGAAGTCTGGAGGGTGAATCAGAAGAAGCAGAAGAAGGAGAAGGAGAAGGTGAAGTCTGGAGGGTGAATCAGAAGAAGTAGAAGAAGGAGAAGGAGAAGTTGAAGTCTGGAGGGTGAAGCAGAAGAAGTAGAAGATGGAGAAGGAGAAGGTGAAGTCAGGAGGGTGAATCAGAAGAAGTAGAAGAAGGAGAAGGAGAAGGTGAAGTCAGGAGGGTGAATCAGAAGAAGCAGAAGATGGAGAAGGAGAAGGTGAAGTCTGGAGGGTGAATCAGAAGAATCAGAAGAAGGAGAAGGAGAAGGTGAAGTCTGGAGGGTGAATCAGAAGAAGCAAAGGAAGGAGAAGGAGAAGGTGAAGTCTGGAGGGTGAATCAGAAGAAGCAGAAAAAGGAGAAGGAGAAGTTGAAGTCTGGAGGGTGAATCAGAAGAAGCAGAATAAGGAGAAGGAGAAGGTGAAGTCTGGAGGGTGAATCAGAAGAAGCAGAAGAAGGAGAAGGAGAAGGTGAAGTCTGGAGGGTGAATCAGAAGAAGTAGAAGAAGGAGAAGGAGAAGGTGAAGTCTGGAGGGTGAAGCAGAAGAAGTAGAAGAAGGAGAACGAGAAGGTGAAGTCAGGAGGGTGAATCAGAAGAAGTAGAAGAAGGAGAAGGAGAAGGTGAAGTCAGGAGAGTGAATCAGACGAAGCAGAAGAAGGAGAAGGAGAAGGTGAAGTCTGGAGGGTGAATCAGAAGAATCAGAAGAAGGAGAAGGAGAAGGTGAAGTCTGGAGGGTGAATCAGAAGAAGCAGAAGAAAGAGAAGGAGAAGGTGAAGTCTGGAGGGTGAAGCAGAAGAAACAGAAGAAGGAGAAGGAGAAGGTGAAGACTGGAGGGTGAATCAGAAGAAGTAGAAGAAGGAGAAGGAGAAGGTGAAGTCTGGAGGGTGAATCAGAAGAAGTAGAAGAAGGAGAAGGAGAAGGTGAAGTCTGGAGGGTGAATCAGAAGAAGCAGAAGAAGGAGAAGGAGAAGATGAAGTCTGGAGGGTGAATCAGAAGAAGTAGAAGAAGGAGAAGGAGAAGGTGAAGTCTGGAGGGTGAATCAGAAGTAGTAGAAGAAGGAGAAGGAGAAGGTGAAGTCTGGAGGGTGAATCAGAAGAAACAGAAGAAGGAGAAGGAGAAGGTGAAGTCTGGAGGGTGAATCAGAAGAAGTAGAAGAAGGAGAAGGAGAAGGTGTAGTCTGGAGGGTGAATCAGAAGAAGTAGACGAAGGAGAAGGAGAAGGTGAAGTCTGGAGGGTGAATCAGAAGAAGCAGAAGAAGGAGATGGAGAAGGTGAAGTCTGGAGGGTGAATCAGAAGAAGTAGAAGAAGGAGAAGGAGAAAGTGAAGTCTGGAGGGTGAATCAGAAGAAGTAGAAGAAGGAGAAGGAGAAGGTGAAGTCTGGAGGGTGAATCAGAAGAAGTAGAAGAAGGAGAAGGAGAAGGTGAAGTCTGGAGGGTGAAGCAGAAGAAGGAGAAGAAGGAGAAGGAGAAGGTGAAGTCAGGAGGGTGAATCAGAAGATGTAGAAGAAGGAGAAGGAGAAGGTGAAGTCAGGAGGGTGTATCAGAAGAAGCAGAAGAAGGAGAAGGAGAAGGTGAAGTCTGGAGGGTGAATCAGAAGAATCAGAAGAAGGAGAAGGAGAAGGTGAAGTCTGGAGGGTGAATCAGAAGAAGCAGAAGAAAGAGAAGGAGAAGGTGAAGTCTGGAGGGTGAATCAGAAGAAGTAGAAGAAGGAGAAGGAGAAGGTGAAGTCTGGAGGGTGAATCAGAAGAAGCAGAAGAAGGAGAAGGAGAAGGTGAAGTCTGGAGGGTGAATCAGAAGAAGCAGACGAAGGAGAAGGAGAAGGTGAAGTCTGGAGGGTGAATCAGAAGAAGCAGAAGAAGGAGATGGAGAAGGTGAAGTCTGGAGGGTGAATCAGAAGAAGTAGAAGAAGGAGAAGGTGAAGGTGAAGTCTGGAGTGTGAATCAGAAGAAGCAGAAGAAGGAGAAGGAGAAGGTGAAGTCTGGAGGGTGAATCAGAAGAAGCAGAAGAAGGAGAAGGAGAAGGTGAAGTCTGGAGGGTGATTCAGAAGAAGCAGAATAAGGAGAAGGAGAAGGTGAAGTCTGGAGGGTGAATCAGAAGAAGCAGAAGAAGGAGAAGGAGAAGGTGAAGTCTGGAGGGTGAATCAGAAGAAGTAGAAGAAGGAGAAGGAGAAGGTGAAGTCTGGAGGGTGAATCAGAAGAAGTAGAAGAAGGAGAAGGAGAAGGTGAAGTCTGGAGGGTGAATCAGAAGAAGTAGAAGAAGGAGAAGGAGAAGGTGAAGTCTGGAGGGTGAAGCAGAAGAAGTAGAAGAAGGAGAAGGAGAAGGTGAAGTCAGGAGGGTGAATCAGAAGATGTAGAAGAAGGAGAAGGAGAAGGTGAAGTCAGGATGGTGAATCAGAAGAAGCAGAAGAAGGAGAAGGAGAAGGTGAAGTCTGGAGGGTGAATCAGAAGAAGTAGAAGAAGGAGAAGGAGAAGGTGAAGTCTGGAGGGTGAATCAGAAGAAGCAGAAGAAGGAGAAGGAGAAGGTGAAGTCTGGAGGGTGAATCAGAAGAAGCAGAAGAAGGAGAAGGAGAAGGTGAAGTCTGGAGGGTGAATCAGAAGAAGCAGAAGAAGGAGAAGGAGAAGGTGAAGTCTGGAGGGTGAATCAGAAGAAGCAGAATAAGGAGAAGGAGAAGGTGAAGTCTGGAGGGTGAATCAGAAGAAGCAGAAGAAGGAGAAGGAGAAGGTGAAGTCTGGAGGGTGAATCAGAAGAAGTAGAAGAAGGAGAAGGAGAAGGTGAAGTCTGGAGGGTGAAGCAGAAGAAGTAGAAGAAGGAGAAGGAGAAGGTGAAGTCAGGAGGGTGAATCAGAAGAAGTAGAAGAAGGAGAAGGAGAAGGTGAAGTCAGGAGGGTGAATCAGAAGAAGCAGAAGAAGGAGATAGAGAAGGTGAAGTCTGGAGGGTGAATCAGAAGAATCAGAAGAAGGAGAAGGAGAAGGTGAAGTCTGGAGGGTGAATCAGAAGAAGTAGAAGAAGGAGAAGGAGAAGGTGTAGTCTGGAGGGTGAATCAGAAGAAGTAGACGAAGGAGAAGGAGAAGGTGAAGTCTGGAGGGTGAATCAGAAGAAGCAGAAGAAGGAGATGGAGAAGGTGAAGTCTGGAGGGTGAATCAGAAGAAGTAGAAGAAGGAGAAGGAGAAGGTGAAGTCTGGAGGGTGAATCAGAAGAAGCAGAAGAAGGAGAAGGAGAAGGTGAAGTCTGGAGGGTGATTCAGAAGAAGCAGAATAAGGAGAAGGAGAAGGTGATGTCTGGAGGGTGAATCAGAAGAAGCAGAAGAAGGAGAAGGAGAAGGTGAAGTCTGGAGGGTGAATCAGAAGAAGTAGAAGAAGGAGAAGGAGAAGGTGAAGTCTGGAGGGTGAATCAGAAGAAGTAGAAGAAGGAGAAGGAGAAGGTGAAGTCTGGAGGGTGAATCAGAAGAAGTAGAAGAAGGAGAAGGAGAAGGAGGGGGAAGCAGAAGAAGTAGAAGAAGGAGAAGGAGAAGGTGAATTCAGGAGGGTGAATCAGAAGATGTAGAAGAAGGAGAAGGAGAAGGTGAAGTCAAGTGGGAGAATCAGAAGAAGCAGAAGAAGGAGAAGGAGAAGGTGAAGTCTGGAGGGTGAATCAGAAGAATCAGAAGAAGGAGAAGGAGAAGGTGAAGTCTGGAGGGTGAATCAGAAGAAGCAGAAGAAGGAGAAGGAGAAGGTGAAGTCTGGAGGGTGAATCAGAAGAAGTAGACGAAGGAGAAGGAGAAGGTGAAGTCTGGAGGGTGAATCAGAAGAAGCAGAAGAAGGAGATGGAGAAGGTGAAGTCTGGAGGGTGAATCAGAAGAAGTAGAAGAAGGAGAAGGTGAAGGTGAAGTCTGGAGGGTGAATCAGAAGAAGCAGATGAAGGAGAAGGAGAAGGTGAAGTCTGGAGGGTGAATCAGAAGAAGCAGAAGAAGGAGAAGGAGAAGGTGAAGTCTGGAGGGTGATTCAGAAGAAGCAGAATAAGGAGAAGGAGAAGGTGAAGTCTGGAGGGTGAATCAGAAGAAGCAGAAGAAGGAGAAGTAGAAGGTGAAGTCTGGAGGGTGAATCAGAAGAAGTAGAAGAAGGAGAAGGAGAAGGTGAAGTCTGGAGGGTGAATCAGAAGAAGTAGAAGAAGGAGAAGGAGAAGGTGAAGTCTGGAGGGTGAATCAGAAGAAGTAGAAGAAGGAGAAGGAGAAGGTGAAGTCTGGAGGGTGAAGCAGAAGAAGTAGAAGAAGGAGAAGGAGAAGGTGAAGTCAGGAGGGTGAATCAGAAGATGTAGAAGAAGGAGAAGGAGAAGGTGAAGTCAGGAGGGTGAATCAGAAGAAGCAGAAGAAGGAGAAGGAGAAGGTGAAGTCTGGAGGGTGAATCAGAAGAAGTAGAAGAAGGAGAAGGAGAAGGTGAAGTCTGGAGGGTGAATCAGAAGAAGCAGAAGAAGGAGAAGGAGAAGGTGAAGTCTGGAGGGTGAATCAGAAGAAGCAGAAGAAGGAGAAGGAGAAGGTGAAGTCTGGAGGGTGAATCAGAAGAAGCAGAAGAAGGAGAAGGAGAAGGTGAAGTCTGGAGGGTGAATCAGAAGAAGCAGAATAAGGAGAAGGAGAAGGTGAAGTCTGGAGGGTGAATCAGAAGAAGCAGAAGAAGGAGAAGGAGAAGGTGAAGTCTGGAGGGTGAATCAGAAGAAGTAGAAGAAGGAGAAGGAGAAGGTGAAGTCTGGAGGGTGAAGCTGAAGAAGTAGAAGAAGGAGAAGGAGAAGGTGAAGTCAGGAGGGTGAATCAGAAGAAGTAGAAGAAGGAGAAGGAGAAGGTGAAGTCAGGAGGGTGAATCAGAAGAAGCAGAAGAAGGAGATAGAGAAGGTGAAGTCTGGAGGGTGAATCAGAAGAATCAGAAGAAGGAGAAGGAGAAGGTGAAGTCTGGAGGGTGAAGCAGAAGAAGCAGAAGAAAGAGAAGGAGAAGGTGAAGTCTGGAGGGTGAAGCAGAAGAAACAGAAGAAGGAGAAGGAGAAGGTGAAGACTGGAGGGTGAATCAGAAGAAGTAGAAGAAGGAGAAGGAGAAGGTGAAGTCTGGAGGGTGAATCAGAAGAAGTAGAAGAAGGAGAAGGAGAAGGTGAAGTCTGGAGGGTGAATCAGAAGAAGCAGAAGAAGGAGAAGGAGAAGGTGAAGTCTGGAGGGTGAATCAGAAGAAGCAGAAGAAGGAGCAGGAGAAGGTGAAGTCTGGAGGGTGAATCAGAAGAAGCAGAAGAAGGAGAAGGAGAAGGTGAAGTCTGGAGGGTGAATCAGAAGAAGCAGAAGAAGGAGAAGGAGAAGGTGAAGTCAGGAGGGTGAATCAGAAGAAGCAGAAGAAGGAGAAGGAGCAGGTGAAGTCAGGGGGGTGTAGCAGAAGAAGTAGAAGAAGGAGAAGGAGAAGGTGAAGTCAGGACGGTGAAGCAGAAGAAGCAGAAGAAGGAGAAGGAGAAGGTGAAGCCTGGAGGGCGCAGCAGAAGAAGCAGAAGAAGGAGAAGGAGAAGGTGAAGTCTGGAGTGTGAAGCAGAAGAAGCAGAAGAAGGAGAAGGAGAAGGTGAAGTCTGGAGGGCGCAGCAGAAGAAGGAGAAGAAGGAGAATGAGAAGGTGAAGTCTGGAGGGTGAATCAGAAGAAGCAGAAGAAGGAGAAGGAGAAGGTGAAGTCTGGAGGGTGAATCAGAAGAAGTAGAAGAAGGAGAAGGAGAAGGTGAAGTCTGGAGGGTGAAGCAGAAGAAGTAGAAGAAGGAGAAGGAGAAGGTGAAGTCAGGAGGGTGAATCAGAAGAAGTAGAAGAAGGAGAAGGAGAAGGTGAAGTCAGGAGGGTGAATCAGAAGAAGCAGAAGAAGGAGAAGGAGAAGGTGAAGTCTGGAGGGTGAATCAGAAGAATCAGAAGAAGGAGAAGGAGAAGGTGAAGTCTGGAGGGTGAATCAGAAGAAGCAGAAGAAAGAGAAGGAGAAGTTGAAGTCTGGAGGGTGAAGCAGAAGAAACAGAAGAAGGAGAAGGAGAAGGTGAAGACTGGAGGGTGAATCAGAAGAAGTAGAAGAAGGAGAAGGAGAAGGTGAAGTCTGGAGGGTGAATCAGAAGAAGTAGAAGAAGGAGAAGGAGAAGTTGAAGTCTGGAGGGTGAATCAGAAGAAGCAGAAGAAGGAGAAGGAGAAGGTGAAGTCTGGAGGGTGAATCAGAAGAAGCAGCAGAAGGAGAAGGAGAAGATGAAGTCCGGAGGGTGAATCAGAAGAAGTAGAAGAAGGAGAAGGAGAAGGTGAAGTCTGGAGGGTGAATCAGAAGAAGTAGAAGAAGGAGAAGGAGAAGATGAAGTCTGGAGGGTGAATCAGAAGAAACAGAAGAAGGAGAAGGAGAAGGTGAAGTCTGGAGGGTGAATCAGAAGAAGTAGAAGAAGGAGAAGGAGAAGGTGTCGTCTGGAGGGTGAATCAGAAGAAGTAGACGAAGGAGAAGGAGAAGGTGAAGTCTGGAGGGTGAATCAGAAGAAGCAGAAGAAGGAGAAGGAGAAGGTTAAGTCTGGAGGGTGAATCAGAAGAAGTAGAAGAAGGAGAAGGAGAAGGTGAAGTCTGGAGGGTGAATCAGAAGAAGCAGAAGAAGGAGAAGGAGAAGGTGAAGTCTGGAGGGTGAATCAGAAGAAGCAGAAGAAGGAGAAGGAGAAGGTGAAGTCTGGAGGGTGAATCAGAAGAAGCAGAAGAAGGAGAAGGAGAAGGTGAAGTCAGGAGGGTGAGTCAGAAGAAGCAGAAGAAGGAGAAGGAGCAGGTGAAGTCAGGGGGGTGTAGCAGAAGAAGTAGAAGAAGGAGAAGGAGAAGGTGAAGTCAGGACGGTGAAGCAGAAGAAGCAGAAGAATGAGAAGGAGAAGGTGAAGCCTGGAGGGCGCAGCAGAAGAAGCAGAAGAAGGAGAAGGAGAAGGTGAAGTCTGGAGTGTGAAGCAGAAGAAGCAGAAGAAGGAGAAGGAGAAGGTGAAGTCTGGAGGGCGCAGCAGAAGAAGGAGAAGAAGGAGAATGAGAAGGTGAAGTCAGGAGGGTGAATCAGAAGAAGCAGAAGAAGGAGAAGGAGCAGGTGAAGTCTGGAGGGTGAATCAGAAGAATCAGAAGAAGGAGAAGGAGAAGGTGAAGTCTGGAGGGTGAATCAGAAGAAGCAGAAGAAAGAGAAGGAGAAGTTGAAGTCTGGAGGGTGAAGCAGAAGAAACAGAAGAAGGAGATGGAGAAGGTGAAGACTGGAGGGTGAATCAGAAGAAGTAGAAGAAGGAGAAGGAGAAGGTGAAGTCTGGAGGGTGAATCAGAAGAAGTAGAAGAAGGAGAAGGAGAAGTTGAAGTCTGGAGGGTGAATCAGAAGAAGCAGAAGAAGGAGAAGGAGAAGGTGAAGTCTGGAGGGTGAATCAGAAGAAGCAGAAGAAGGAGAAGGAGAAGATGAAGTCCGGAGGGTGAATCAGAAGAAGTAGAAGAAGGAGAAGGAGAAGGTGAAGTCTGGAGGGTGAATCAGAAGAAGTAGAAGAAGGAGAAGGAGAAGATGAAGTCTGGAGGGTGAATCAGAAGAAACAGAAGAAGGAGAAGGAGAAGGTGAAGTCTGGAGGGTGAATCAGAAGAAGTAGAAGAAGGAGAAGGAGAAGGTGTCGTCTGGAGGGTGAATCAGAAGAAGTAGACGAAGGAGAAGGAGAAGGTGAAGTCTGGAGGGTGAATCAGAAGAAGCAGAAGAAGGAGAAGGAGAAGGTTAAGTCTGGAGGGTGAATCAGAAGAAGTAGAAGAAGGAGAAGGAGAAGGTGAAGTCTGGAGGGTGAATCAGAAGAAGCAGAAGAAGGAGAAGGAGAAGGTGAAGTCTGGAGGGTGAATCAGAAGAAGCAGAAGAAGGAGAAGGAGAAGGTGAAGTCTGGAGGTGAATCAGAAGAAGCAGAATAAGGAGAAGGAGAAGGTGAAGTCTGGAGGGTGAATCAGAAGAAGCAGAAGAAGGAGAAGGAGAAGGTGAAGTCTGGAGGGTGAATCAGAAGAAGTAGAAGAAGGAGAAGGAGAAGATGAAGTCTGGAGGGTGAATCAGAAGAAGTAGAAGAAGGAGAAGGAGAAGGTGAAGTCAGGAGGGTGAATCAGAAGAAGCAGAAGAAGGAGATAGAGAAGGTGAAGTCTGGAGGGTGAATCAGAAGAATCAGAAGAAGGAGAAGGAGAAGGTGAAGTCTGGAGGGTGAAGCAGAAGAAGCAGAAGAAAGAGAAGGAGAAGGTGAAGTCTGGAGGGTGAAGCAGAAGAAACAGAAGAAGGAGAAGGAGAAGGTGAAGACTGGAGGGTGAATCAGAAGAAGTAGAAGAAGGAGAAGGAGAAGGTGAAGTCTGGAGGGTGAATCAGAAGAAGTAGAAGAAGGAGAAGGAGAAGGTGAAGTCTGGAGGGTGAATCAGAAGAAGCAGAAGAAGGAGAAGGAGAAGGTGAAGTCTGGAGGGTGAATCAGAAGAAGCAGAAGAAGGAGCAGGAGAAGGTGAAGTCTGGAGGGTGAATCAGAAGAAGCAGAAGAAGGAGAAGGAGAAGGTGAAGTCTGGAGGGTGAATCAGAAGAAGCAGAAGAAGGAGAAGGAGAAGGTGAAGTCAGGAGGGTGAATCAGAAGAAGCAGAAGAAGGAGAAGGAGCAGGTGAAGTCAGGGGGGTGTAGCAGAAGAAGTAGAAGAAGGAGAAGGAGAAGGTGAAGTCAGGACGGAAAAGCAGAAGAAGCAGAAGAAGGAGAAGGAGAAGGTGAAGCCTGGAGGGCGCAGCAGAAGAAGCAGAAGAAGGAGAAGGAGAAGGTGAAGTCTGGAGTGTGAAGCAGAAGAAGCAGAAGAAGGAGAAGGAGAAGGTGAAGTCTGGAGGGCGCAGCAGAAGAAGGAGAAGAAGGAGAATGAGAAGGTGAAGTCTGGAGGGTGAATCAGAAGAAGCAGAAGAAGGAGAAGGAGAAGGTGAAGTCTGGAGGGTGAATCAGAAGAAGTAGAAGAAGGAGAAGGAGAAGGTGAAGTCTGGAGGGTGAAGCAGAAGAAGTAGAAGAAGGAGAAGGAGAAGGTGAAGTCAGGAGGGTGAATCAGAAGAAGTAGAAGAAGGAGAAGGAGAAGGTGAAGTCAGGAGGGTGAATCAGAAGAAGCAGAAGAAGGAGAAGGAGAAGGTGAAGTCTGGAGGGTGAATCAGAAGAATCAGAAGAAGGAGAAGGAGAAGGTGAAGTCTGGAGGGTGAATCAGAAGAAGCAGAAGAAAGAGAAGGAGAAGTTGAAGTCTGGAGGGTGAAGCAGAAGAAACAGAAGAAGGAGAAGGAGAAGGTGAAGACTGGAGGGTGAATCAGAAGAAGTAGAAGAAGGAGAAGGAGAAGGTGAAGTCTGGAGGGTGAATCAGAAGAAGTAGAAGAAGGAGAAGGAGAAGTTGAAGTCTGGAGGGTGAATCACAAGAAGCAGAAGAAGGAGAAGGAGAAGGTGAAGTCTGGAGGGTGAATCAGAAGAAGCAGAAGAAGGAGAAGGAGAAGATGAAGTCCGGAGGGTGAATCAGAAGAAGTAGAAGAAGGAGAAGGAGAAGGTGAAGTCTGGAGGGTGAATCAGAAGAAGTAGAAGAAGGAGAAGGAGAAGATGAAGTCTGGAGGGTGAATCAGAAGAAACAGAAGAAGGAGAAGGAGAAGGTGAAGTCTGGAGGGTGAATCAGAAGAAGTAGAAGAAGGAGAAGGAGAAGGTGTCGTCTGGAGGGTGAATCAGAAGAAGTAGACGAAGGAGAAGGAGAAGGTGAAGTCTGGAGGGTGAATCAGAAGAAGCAGAAGAAGGAGAAGGAGAAGGTTAAGTCTGGAGGGTGAATCAGAAGAAGTAGAAGAAGGAGAAGGAGAAGGTGAAGTCTGGAGGGTGAATCAGAAGAAGCAGAAGAAGGAGAAGGAGAAGGTGAAGTCTGGAGGGTGAATCAGAAGAAGCAGAAGAAGGAGAAGGAGAAGGTGAAGTCTGGAGGGTGAATCAGAAGAAGCAGAAGAAGGAGAAGGAGAAGGTGAAGTCAGGAGGGTGAGTCAGAAGAAGCAGAAGAAGGAGAAGGAGCAGGTGAAGTCAGGGGGGTGTAGCAGAAGAAGTAGAAGAAGGAGAAGGAGAAGGTGAAGTCAGGACGGTGAAGCAGAAGAAGCAGAAGAATGAGAAGGAGAAGGTGAAGCCTGGAGGGCGCAGCAGAAGAAGCAGAAGAAGGAGAAGGAGAAGGTGAAGTCTGGAGTGTGAAGCAGAAGAAGCAGAAGAAGGAGAAGGAGAAGGTGAAGTCTGGAGGGCGCAGCAGAAGAAGGAGAAGAAGGAGAATGAGAAGGTGAAGTCAGGAGGGTGAATCAGAAGAAGCAGAAGAAGGAGAAGGAGCAGGTGAAGTCTGGAGGGTGAATCAGAAGAATCAGAAGAAGGAGAAGGAGAAGGTGAAGTCTGGAGGGTGAATCAGAAGAAGCAGAAGAAAGAGAAGGAGAAGTTGAAGTCTGGAGGGTGAAGCAGAAGAAACAGAAGAAGGAGAAGGAGAAGGTGAAGACTGGAGGGTGAATCAGAAGAAGTAGAAGAAGGAGAAGGAGAAGGTGAAGTCTGGAGGGTGAATCAGAAGAAGTAGAAGAAGGAGAAGGAGAAGTTGAAGTCTGGAGGGTGAATCAGAAGAAGCAGAAGAAGGAGAAGGAGAAGGTGAAGTCTGGAGGGTGAATCAGAAGAAGCAGAAGAAGGAGAAGGAGAAGATGAAGTCCGGAGGGTGAATCAGAAGAAGTAGAAGAAGGAGAAGGAGAAGGTGAAGTCTGGAGGGTGAATCAGAAGAAGTAGAAGAAGGAGAAGGAGAAGATGAAGTCTGGAGGGTGAATCAGAAGAAACAGAAGAAGGAGAAGGAGAAGGTGAAGTCTGGAGGGTGAATCAGAAGAAGTAGAAGAAGGAGAAGGAGAAGGTGTCGTCTGGAGGGTGAATCAGAAGAAGTAGACGAAGGAGAAGGAGAAGGTGAAGTCTGGAGGGTGAATCAGAAGAAGCAGAAGAAGGAGAAGGAGAAGGTTAAGTCTGGAGGGTGAATCAGAAGAAGTAGAAGAAGGAGAAGGAGAAGGTGAAGTCTGGAGGGTGAATCAGAAGAAGCAGAAGAAGGAGAAGGAGAAGGTGAAGTCTGGAGGGTGAATCAGAAGAAGCAGAAGAAGGAGAAGGAGAAGGTGAAGTCTGGAGGTGAATCAGAAGAAGCAGAATAAGGAGAAGGAGAAGGTGAAGTCTGGAGGGTGAATCAGAAGAAGCAGAAGAAGGAGAAGGAGAAGGTGAAGTCTGGAGGGTGAATCAGAAGAAGTAGAAGAAGGAGAAGGAGAAGATGAAGTCTGGAGGGTGAATCAGAAGAAGTAGAAGAAGGAGAAGGAGAAGGTGAAGTCAGGAGGGTGAATCAGAAGAAGCAGAAGAAGGAGATAGAGAAGGTGAAGTCTGGAGGGTGAATCAGAAGAATCAGAAGAAGGAGAAGGAGAAGGTGAAGTCTGGAGGGTGAAGCAGAAGAAGCAGAAGAAAGAGAAGGAGAAGGTGAAGTCTGGAGGGTGAAGCAGAAGAAACAGAAGAAGGAGAAGGAGAAGGTGAAGACTGGAGGGTGAATCAGAAGAAGTAGAAGAAGGAGAAGGAGAAGGTGAAGTCTGGAGGGTGAATCAGAAGAAGTAGAAGAAGGAGAAGGAGAAGGTGAAGTCTGGAGGGTGAATCAGAAGAAGCAGAAGAAGGAGAAGGAGAAGGTGAAGTCTGGAGGGTGAATCAGAAGAAGCAGAAGAAGGAGCAGGAGAAGGTGAAGTCTGGAGGGTGAATCAGAAGAAGCAGAAGAAGGAGAAGGAGAAGGTGAAGTCTGGAGGGTGAATCAGAAGAAGCAGAAGAAGGAGAAGGAGAAGGTGAAGTCAGGAGGGTGAATCAGAAGAAGCAGAAGAAGGAGAAGGAGCAGGTGAAGTCAGGGGGGTGTAGCAGAAGAAGTAGAAGAAGGAGAAGGAGAAGGTGAAGTCAGGACGGTGAAGCAGAAGAAGCAGAAGAAGGAGAAGGAGAAGGTGAAGCCTGGAGGGCGCAGCAGAAGAAGCAGAAGAAGGAGAAGGAGAAGGTGAAGTCTGGAGTGTGAAGCAGAAGAAGCAGAAGAAGGAGAAGGAGAAGGTGAAGTCTGGAGGGCGCAGCAGAAGAAGGAGAAGAAGGAGAATGAGAAGGTGAAGTCTGGAGGGTGAATCAGAAGAAGCAGAAGAAGGAGAAGGAGAAGGTGAAGTCTGGAGGGTGAATCAGAAGAAGTAGAAGAAGGAGAAGGAGAAGGTGAAGTCTGGAGGGTGAAGCAGAAGAAGTAGAAGAAGGAGAAGGAGAAGGTGAAGTCAGGAGGGTGAATCAGAAGAAGTAGAAGAAGGAGAAGGAGAAGGTGAAGTCAGGAGGGTGAATCAGAAGAAGCAGAAGAAGGAGAAGGAGAAGGTGAAGTCTGGAGGGTGAAGCAGAAGAAGTAGAAGAAGGAGAAGGAGAAGGTGAAGTCAGGAGGGTGAATCAGAAGAAGTAGAAGAAGGAGAAGGAGAAGGTGAAGTCAGGAGGGTGAATCAGAAGAAGCAGAAGAAGGAGAAGGAGAAGGTGAAGTCTGGAGGGTGAATCAGAAGAATCAGAAGAAGGAGAAGGAGAAGGTGAAGTCTGGAGGGTGAATCAGAAGAAGCAGAAGAAAGAGAAGGAGAAGTTGAAGTCTGGAGGGTGAAGCAGAAGAAACAGAAGAAGGAGAAGGAGAAGGTGAAGACTGGAGGGTGAATCAGAAGAAGTAGAAGAAGGAGAAGGAGAAGGTGAAGTCTGGAGGGTGAATCAGAAGAAGTAGAAGAAGGAGAAGGAGAAGATGAAGTCTGGAGGGTGAATCAGAAGAAACAGAAGAAGGAGAAGGAGAAGGTGAAGTCTGGAGGGTGAATCAGAAGAAGTAGAAGAAGGAGAAGGAGAAGGTGTCGTCTGGAGGGTGAATCAGAAGAAGTAGACGAAGGAGAAGGAGAAGGTGAAGTCTGGAGGGTGAATCAGAAGAAGCAGAAGAAGGAGAAGGAGAAGGTTAAGTCTGGAGGGTGAATCAGAAGAAGTAGAAGAAGGAGAAGGAGAAGGTGAAGTCTGGAGGGTGAATCAGAAGAAGCAGAAGAAGGAGAAGGAGAAGGTGAAGTCTGGAGGGTGAATCAGAAGAAGCAGAAGAAGGAGAAGGAGAAGGTGAAGTCTGGAGGGTGAATCAGAAGAAGCAGAAGAAGGAGAAGGAGAAGGTGAAGTCAGGAGGGTGAGTCAGAAGAAGCAGAAGAAGGAGAAGGAGCAGGTGAAGTCAGGGGGGTGTAGCAGAAGAAGTAGAAGAAGGAGAAGGAGAAGGTGAAGTCAGGACGGTGAAGCAGAAGAAGCAGAAGAATGAGAAGGAGAAGGTGAAGCCTGGAGGGCGCAGCAGAAGAAGCAGAAGAAGGAGAAGGAGAAGGTGAAGTCTGGAGTGTGAAGCAGAAGAAGCAGAAGAAGGAGAAGGAGAAGGTGAAGTCTGGAGGGCGCAGCAGAAGAAGGAGAAGAAGGAGAATGAGAAGGTGAAGTCAGGAGGGTGAATCAGAAGAAGCAGAAGAAGGAGAAGGAGCAGGTGAAGTCTGGAGGGTGAATCAGAAGAATCAGAAGAAGGAGAAGGAGAAGGTGAAGTCTGGAGGGTGAATCAGAAGAAGCAGAAGAAAGAGAAGGAGAAGTTGAAGTCTGGAGGGTGAAGCAGAAGAAACAGAAGAAGGAGAAGGAGAAGGTGAAGACTGGAGGGTGAATCAGAAGAAGTAGAAGAAGGAGAAGGAGAAGGTGAAGTCTGGAGGGTGAATCAGAAGAAGTAGAAGAAGGAGAAGGAGAAGTTGAAGTCTGGAGGGTGAATCAGAAGAAGCAGAAGAAGGAGAAGGAGAAGGTGAAGTCTGGAGGGTGAATCAGAAGAAGCAGAAGAAGGAGAAGGAGAAGATGAAGTCCGGAGGGTGAATCAGAAGAAGTAGAAGAAGGAGAAGGAGAAGGTGAAGTCTGGAGGGTGAATCAGAAGAAGTAGAAGAAGGAGAAGGAGAAGATGAAGTCTGGAGGGTGAATCAGAAGAAACAGAAGAAGGAGAAGGAGAAGGTGAAGTCTGGAGGGTGAATCAGAAGAAGTAGAAGAAGGAGAAGGAGAAGGTGTCGTCTGGAGGGTGAATCAGAAGAAGTAGACGAAGGAGAAGGAGAAGGTGAAGTCTGGAGGGTGAATCAGAAGAAGCAGAAGAAGGAGAAGGAGAAGGTTAAGTCTGGAGGGTGAATCAGAAGAAGTAGAAGAAGGAGAAGGAGAAGGTGAAGTCTGGAGGGTGAATCAGAAGAAGCAGAAGAAGGAGAAGGAGAAGGTGAAGTCTGGAGGGTGAATCAGAAGAAGCAGAAGAAGGAGAAGGAGAAGGTGAAGTCTGGAGGTGAATCAGAAGAAGCAGAATAAGGAGAAGGAGAAGGTGAAGTCTGGAGGGTGAATCAGAAGAAGCAGAAGAAGGAGAAGGAGAAGGTGAAGTCTGGAGGGTGAATCAGAAGAAGTAGAAGAAGGAGAAGGAGAAGATGAAGTCTGGAGGGTGAATCAGAAGAAGTAGAAGAAGGAGAAGGAGAAGGTGAAGTCAGGAGGGTGAATCAGAAGAAGCAGAAGAAGGAGATAGAGAAGGTGAAGTCTGGAGGGTGAATCAGAAGAATCAGAAGAAGGAGAAGGAGAAGGTGAAGTCTGGAGGGTGAAGCAGAAGAAGCAGAAGAAAGAGAAGGAGAAGGTGAAGTCTGGAGGGTGAAGCAGAAGAAACAGAAGAAGGAGAAGGAGAAGGTGAAGACTGGAGGGTGAATCAGAAGAAGTAGAAGAAGGAGAAGGAGAAGGTGAAGTCTGGAGGGTGAATCAGAAGAAGTAGAAGAAGGAGAAGGAGAAGGTGAAGTCTGGAGGGTGAATCAGAAGAAGCAGAAGAAGGAGAAGGAGAAGGTGAAGTCTGGAGGGTGAATCAGAAGAAGCAGAAGAAGGAGCAGGAGAAGGTGAAGTCTGGAGGGTGAATCAGAAGAAGCAGAAGAAGGAGAAGGAGAAGGTGAAGTCTGGAGGGTGAATCAGAAGAAGCAGAAGAAGGAGAAGGAGAAGGTGAAGTCAGGAGGGTGAATCAGAAGAAGCAGAAGAAGGAGAAGGAGCAGGTGAAGTCAGGGGGGTGTAGCAGAAGAAGTAGAAGAAGGAGAAGGAGAAGGTGAAGTCAGGACGGTGAAGCAGAAGAAGCAGAAGAAGGAGAAGGAGAAGGTGAAGCCTGGAGGGCGCAGCAGAAGAAGCAGAAGAAGGAGAAGGAGAAGGTGAAGTCTGGAGTGTGAAGCAGAAGAAGCAGAAGAAGGAGAAGGAGAAGGTGAAGTCTGGAGGGCGCAGCAGAAGAAGGAGAAGAAGGAGAATGAGAAGGTGAAGTCTGGAGGGTGAATCAGAAGAAGCAGAAGAAGGAGAAGGAGAAGGTGAAGTCTGGAGGGTGAATCAGAAGAAGTAGAAGAAGGAGAAGGAGAAGGTGAAGTCTGGAGGGTGAAGCAGAAGAAGTAGAAGAAGGAGAAGGAGAAGGTGAAGTCAGGAGGGTGAATCAGAAGAAGTAGAAGAAGGAGAAGGAGAAGGTGAAGTCAGGAGGGTGAATCAGAAGAAGCAGAAGAAGGAGAAGGAGAAGGTGAAGTCTGGAGGGTGAATCAGAAGAATCAGAAGAAGGAGAAGGAGAAGGTGAAGTCTGGAGGGTGAATCAGAAGAAGCAGAAGAAAGAGAAGGAGAAGTTGAAGTCTGGAGGGTGAAGCAGAAGAAACAGAAGAAGGAGAAGGAGAAGGTGAAGACTGGAGGGTGAATCAGAAGAAGTAGAAGAAGGAGAAGGAGAAGGTGAAGTCTGGAGGGTGAATCAGAAGAAGTAGAAGAAGGAGAAGGAGAAGTTGAAGTCTGGAGGGTGAATCAGAAGAAGCAGAAGAAGGAGAAGGAGAAGGTGAAGTCTGGAGGGTGAATCAGAAGAAGCAGAAGAAGGAGAAGGAGAAGATGAAGTCCGGAGGGTGAATCAGAAGAAGTAGAAGAAGGAGAAGGAGAAGGTGAAGTCTGGAGGGTGAATCAGAAGAAGTAGAAGAAGGAGAAGGAGAAGATGAAGTCTGGAGGGTGAATCAGAAGAAACAGAAGAAGGAGAAGGAGAAGGTGAAGTCTGGAGGGTGAATCAGAAGAAGTAGAAGAAGGAGAAGGAGAAGGTGTCGTCTGGAGGGTGAATCAGAAGAAGTAGACGAAGGATAAGGAGAAGGTGAAGTCTGGAGGGTGAATCAGAAGAAGCAGAAGAAGGAGAAGGAGAAGGTTAAGTCTGGAGGGTGAATCAGAAGAAGTAGAAGAAGGAGAAGGAGAAGGTGAAGTCTGGAGGGTGAATCAGAAGAAGCAGAAGAAGGAGAAGGAGAAGGTGAAGTCTGGAGGGTGAATCAGAAGAAGCAGAAGAAGGAGAAGGAGAAGGTGAAGTCTGGAGGGTGAATCAGAAGAAGCAGAAGAAGGAGAAGGAGAAGGTGAAGTCAGGAGGGTGAGTCAGAAGAAGCAGAAGAAGGAGAAGGAGCAGGTGAAGTCAGGGGGGTGTAGCAGAAGAAGTAGAAGAAGGAGAAGGAGAAGGTGAAGTCAGGACGGTGAAGCAGAAGAAGCAGAAGAAGGAGAAGGAGAAGGTGAAGCCTGGAGGGCGCAGCAGAAGAAGCAGAAGAAGGAGAAGGAGAAGGTGAAGTCTGGAGTGTGAAGCAGAAGAAGCAGAAGAAGGAGAAGGAGAAGGTGAAGTCTGGAGGGCGCAGCAGAAGAAGGAGAAGAAGGATAATGAGAAGGTGAAGTCAGGAGGGTGAATCAGAAGAAGCAGAAGAAGGAGAAGGAGAAGGTGAAGTCTGGAGGGTGAATCAGAAGAATCAGAAGAAGGAGAAGGAGAAGGTGAAGTCTGGAGGGTGAATCAGAAGAAGCAGAAGAAAGAGAAGGAGAAGTTGAAGTCTGGAGGGTGAAGCAGAAGAAACAGAAGAAGGAGAAGGAGAAGGTGAAGACTGGAGGGTGAATCAGAAGAAGTAGAAGAAGGAGAAGGAGAAGGTGAAGTCTGGAGGGTGAATCAGAAGAAGTAGAAGAAGGAGAAGGAGAAGTTGAAGTCTGGAGGGTGAATCAGAAGAAGCAGAAGAAGGAGAAGGAGAAGGTGAAGTCTGGAGGGTGAATCAGAAGAAGCAGAAGAAGGAGAAGGAGAAGATGAAGTCCGGAGGGTGAATCAGAAGAAGTAGAAGAAGGAGAAGGAGAAGGTGAAGTCTGGAGGGTGAATCAGAAGAAGTAGAAGAAGGAGAAGGAGAAGATGAAGTCTGGAGGGTGAATCAGAAGAAACAGAAGAAGGAGAAGGAGAAGGTGAAGTCTGGAGGGTGAATCAGAAGAAGTAGAAGAAGGAGAAGGAGAAGGTGTCGTCTGGAGGGTGAATCAGAAGAAGTAGACGAAGGAGAAGGAGAAGGTGAAGTCTGGAGGGTGAATCAGAAGAAGCAGAAGAAGGAGAAGGAGAAGGTTAAGTCTGGAGGGTGAATCAGAAGAAGTAGAAGAAGGAGAAGGAGAAGGTGAAGTCTGGAGGGTGAATCAGAAGAAGCAGAAGAAGGAGAAGGAGAAGGTGAAGTCTGGAGGGTGAATCAGAAGAAGCAGAAGAAGGAGAAGGAGAAGGTGAAGTCTGGAGGGTGAATCAGAAGAAGCAGAAGAAGGAGAAGGAGAAGGTGAAGTCTGGAGGGTGAATCAGAAGAAGCAGAAGAAGGAGCAGGAGAAGGTGAAGTCTGGAGGGTGAATCAGAAGAAGCAGAAGAAGGAGAAGGAGAAGGTGAAGTCTGGAGGGTGAATCAGAAGAAGCAGAAGAAGGAGAAGGAGAAGGTGAAGTCAGGAGGGTGAATCAGAAGAAGCAGAAGAAGGAGAAGGAGCAGGTGAAGTCAGGGGGGTGTAGCAGAAGAAGTAGAAGAAGGAGAAGGAGAAGGTGAAGTCAGGACGGTGAAGCAGAAGAAGCAGAAGAAGGAGAAGGAGAAGGTGAAGCCTGGAGGGCGCAGCAGAAGAAGCAGAAGAAGGAGAAGGAGAAGGTGAAGTCTGGAGTGTGAAGCAGAAGAAGCAGAAGAAGGAGAAGGAGAAGGTGAAGTCTGGAGGGCGCAGCAGAAGAAGGAGAAGAAGGAGAATGAGAAGGTGAAGTCTGGAGGGTGAATCAGAAGAAGCAGAAGAAGGAGAAGGAGAAGGTGAAGTCTGGAGGGTGAATCAGAAGAAGTAGAAGAAGGAGAAGGAGAAGGTGAAGTCTGGAGGGTGAAGCAGAAGAAGTAGAAGAAGGAGAAGGAGAAGGTGAAGTCAGGAGGGTGAATCAGAAGAAGTAGAAGAAGGAGAAGGAGAAGGTGAAGTCAGGAGGGTGAATCAGAAGAAGCAGAAGAAGGAGAAGGAGAAGGTGAAGTCTGGAGGGTGAATCAGAAGAATCAGAAGAAGGAGAAGGAGAAGGTGAAGTCTGGAGGGTGAATCAGAAGAAGCAGAAGAAAGAGAAGGAGAAGTTGAAGTCTGGAGGGTGAAGCAGAAGAAACAGAAGAAGGAGAAGGAGAAGGTGAAGACTGGAGGGTGAATCAGAAGAAGTAGAAGAAGGAGAAGGAGAAGGTGAAGTCTGGAGGGTGAATCAGAAGAAGTAGAAGAAGGAGAAGGAGAAGTTGAAGTCTGGAGGGTGAATCAGAAGAAGCAGAAGAAGGAGAAGGAGAAGGTGAAGTCTGGAGGGTGAATCAGAAGAAGCAGAAGAAGGAGAAGGAGAAGATGAAGTCCGGAGGGTGAATCAGAAGAAGTAGAAGAAGGAGAAGGAGAAGGTGAAGTCTGGAGGGTGAATCAGAAGAAGTAGAAGAAGGAGAAGGAGAAGATGAAGTCTGGAGGGTGAATCAGAAGAAACAGAAGAAGGAGAAGGAGAAGGTGAAGTCTGGAGGGTGAATCAGAAGAAGTAGAAGAAGGAGAAGGAGAAGGTGTCGTCTGGAGGGTGAATCAGAAGAAGTAGACGAAGGATAAGGAGAAGGTGAAGTCTGGAGGGTGAATCAGAAGAAGCAGAAGAAGGAGAAGGAGAAGGTTAAGTCTGGAGGGTGAATCAGAAGAAGTAGAAGAAGGAGAAGGAGAAGGTGAAGTCTGGAGGGTGAATCAGAAGAAGCAGAAGAAGGAGAAGGAGAAGGTGAAGTCTGGAGGGTGAATCAGAAGAAGCAGAAGAAGGAGAAGGAGAAGGTGAAGTCTGGAGGGTGAATCAGAAGAAGCAGAAGAAGGAGAAGGAGAAGGTGAAGTCAGGAGGGTGAGTCAGAAGAAGCAGAAGAAGGAGAAGGAGCAGGTGAAGTCAGGGGGGTGTAGCAGAAGAAGTAGAAGAAGGAGAAGGAGAAGGTGAAGTCAGGACGGTGAAGCAGAAGAAGCAGAAGAAGGAGAAGGAGAAGGTGAAGCCTGGAGGGCGCAGCAGAAGAAGCAGAAGAAGGAGAAGGAGAAGGTGAAGTCTGGAGTGTGAAGCAGAAGAAGCAGAAGAAGGAGAAGGAGAAGGTGAAGTCTGGAGGGCGCAGCAGAAGAAGGAGAAGAAGGATAATGAGAAGGTGAAGTCAGGAGGGTGAATCAGAAGAAGCAGAAGAAGGAGAAGGAGAAGGTGAAGTCTGGAGGGTGAATCAGAAGAATCAGAAGAAGGAGAAGGAGAAGGTGAAGTCTGGAGGGTGAATCAGAAGAAGCAGAAGAAAGAGAAGGAGAAGTTGAAGTCTGGAGGGTGAAGCAGAAGAAACAGAAGAAGGAGAAGGAGAAGGTGAAGACTGGAGGGTGAATCAGAAGAAGTAGAAGAAGGAGAAGGAGAAGGTGAAGTCTGGAGGGTGAATCAGAAGAAGTAGAAGAAGGAGAAGGAGAAGTTGAAGTCTGGAGGGTGAATCAGAAGAAGCAGAAGAAGGAGAAGGAGAAGGTGAAGTCTGGAGGGTGAATCAGAAGAAGCAGAAGAAGGAGAAGGAGAAGATGAAGTCCGGAGGGTGAATCAGAAGAAGTAGAAGAAGGAGAAGGAGAAGGTGAAGTCTGGAGGGTGAATCAGAAGAAGTAGAAGAAGGAGAAGGAGAAGATGAAGTCTGGAGGGTGAATCAGAAGAAACAGAAGAAGGAGAAGGAGAAGGTGAAGTCTGGAGGGTGAATCAGAAGAAGTAGAAGAAGGAGAAGGAGAAGGTGTCGTCTGGAGGGTGAATCAGAAGAAGTAGACGAAGGAGAAGGAGAAGGTGAAGTCTGGAGGGTGAATCAGAAGAAGCAGAAGAAGGAGAAGGAGAAGGTTAAGTCTGGAGGGTGAATCAGAAGAAGTAGAAGAAGGAGAAGGAGAAGGTGAAGTCTGGAGGGTGAATCAGAAGAAGCAGAAGAAGGAGAAGGAGAAGGTGAAGTCTGGAGGGTGAATCAGAAGAAGCAGAAGAAGGAGAAGGAGAAGGTGAAGTCTGGAGGTGAATCAGAAGAAGCAGAATAAGGAGAAGGAGAAGGTGAAGTCTGGAGGGTGAATCAGAAGAAGCAGAAGAAGGAGAAGGAGAAGGTGAAGTCTGGAGGGTGAATCAGAAGAAGTAGAAGAAGGAGAAGGAGAAGATGAAGTCTGGAGGGTGAATCAGAAGAAGTAGAAGAAGGAGAAGGAGAAGGTGAAGTCTGGAGGGTGAATCAGAAGAAGGAGAAGAAGGAGAAGGAGAAGATGAAGTCTGGAGGGTGAATCAGAAGAAACAGAAGAAGGAGAAGGAGAAGGTGAAGTCTGGAGGGTGAATCAGAAGAAGTAGAAGAAGGAGAAGGAGAAGGTGTAGTCTGGAGGGTGAATCAGAAGAAGTAGACGAAGGAGAAGGAGAAGGTGAAGTCTGGAGGGTGAATCAGAAGAAGGAGAAGAAGGAGAAGGAGAAGGTGAAGTCTGGAGGGTGAATCAGAAGAAGTAGAAGAAGGAGAAGGAGAAGGTGAAGTCTGGAGGGTGAATCAGAAGAAGCAGAATAAGGAGAAGGAGAAGGTGAAGTCTGGAGGGTGAATCAGAAGAAGCAGAAGAAGGAGAAGGAGAAGGTGAAGTCTGGAGGGTGAATCAGAAGAAGTAGAAGAAGGAGAAATAGAAGATGAAGTCTGGAGGGTGAATCAGAAGAAGTAGAAGAAGGAGAAGGAGAAGATGAAGTCTGGAGGGTGAATCAGAAGAAACAGAAGAAGGAGAAGGAGAAGGTGAAGTCTGGAGGGTGAATCAGAAGAAGCAGAAGAAGGAGAAGGAGAAGGTGAAGTCTGGAGGGTGAATCAGAAGAAGCAGAAGAAGGAGAAGGAGAAGGTGAAGTCTGGAGGTGAATCAGAAGAAGCAGAATAAGGAGAAGGAGAAGGTGAAGTCTGGAGGGTGAATCAGAAGAAGCAGAAGAAGGAGAAGGAGAAGGTGAAGTCTGGAGGGTGAATCAGAAGAAGTAGAAGAAGGAGAAGGAGAAGATGAAGTCTGGAGGGTGAATCAGAAGAAGTAGAAGAAGGAGAAGGAGAAGGTGAAGTCTGGAGGGTGAATCAGAAGAAGGAGAAGAAGGAGAAGGAGAAGATGAAGTCTGGAGGGTGAATCAGAAGAAACAGAAGAAGGAGAAGGAGAAGGTGAAGTCTGGAGGGTGAATCAGAAGAAGTAGAAGAAGGAGAAGGAGAAGGTGTAGTCTGGAGGGTGAATCAGAAGAAGTAGACGAAGGAGAAGGAGAAGGTGAAGTCTGGAGGGTGAATCAGAAGAAGCAGAAGAAGGAGAAGGAGAAGGTGAAGTCTGGAGGGTGAATCAGAAGAAGTAGAAGAAGGAGAAGGAGAAGGTGAAGTCTGGAGGGTGAATCAGAAGAAGCAGAATAAGGAGAAGGAGAAGGTGAAGTTTGGAGGGTGAATCAGAAGAAGCAGAAGAAGGAGAAGGAGAAGGTGAAGTCTGGAGGGTGAATCAGAAGAAGTAGAAGAAGGAGAAAGAGAAGATGAAGTCTGGAGGGTGAATCAGAAGAAGTAGAAGAAGGAGAAGGAGAAGGTGAAGTCTGGAGGGTGAATCAGAAGAAGTAGAAGAAGGAGAAGGAGAAGATGAAGTCTGGAGGGTGAATCAGAAGAAACAGAAGAATGAGAAGGAGAAGGTGAAGTCTGGAGTGTGAATCAGAAGAAGTAGAAGAAGGAGAAGGAGAAGGTGTAGTCTGGAGGGTGAATCAGAAGAAGGAGACGAAGGAGAAGGAGAAGGTGAAGTCTGGAGGGTGAATCAGAAGAAGCAGAAGAAGGAGAAGGAGAAGGTGAAGTCTGGAGGGTGAATCAGAAGAAGTAGAAGAAGGAGAAGGAGAAGGTGAAGTCTGGAGGGTGAATCAGAAGAAGCAGAAGAAGGAGAAGGAGAAGGTGAAGTCTGGAGGGTGAATCAGAAGAAGCAGAAGAAGGAGAAGGAGAAGGTGAAGTCTGGAGGGTGAATCAGAAGAAGTAGAAGAAGGAGAAGGAGAAGTTGAAGTCTGGAGGGTGAAGCAGAAGAAGTAGAAGATGGAGAAGGAGAAGGTGAAGTCAGGAGGGTGAATCAGAAGAAGCAGAAGATGGAGAAGGAGAAGGTGAAGTCTGGAGGGTGAATCAGAAGAATCAGAAGAAGGAGAAGGAGAAGGTGAAGTCTGGAGGGTGAATCAGAAGAAGCAAAGGAAGGAGAAGGAGAAGGTGAAGTCTGGAGGGTGAATCAGAAGAAGCAGAATAAGGAGAAGGAGAAGTTGAAGTCTGGAGGGTGAATCAGAAGAAGCAGAATAAGGAGAAGGAGAAGGTGAAGTCTGGAGGGTGAATCAGAAGAAGCAGAAGAAGGAGAAGGAGAAGGTGAAGTCTGGAGGGTGAATCAGAAGAAGTAGAAGAAGGAGAAGGAGAAGGTGAAGTCTGGAGGGTGAAGCAGAAGAAGTAGAAGAAGGAGAAGGAGAAGGTGAAGTCAGGAGGGTGAATCAGAAGAAGTAGAAGAAGGAGAAGGAGAAGGTGAAGTCAGGAGGGTGAATCAGAAGAAGCAGAAGAAGGAGAAGGAGAAGGTGAAGTCTGGAGGGTGTATCAGAAGAAGCAGAAGAAAGAGAAGGAGAAGGTGAAGTCTGGAGGGTGAATCAGAAGAAGTAGAAGAAGGAGAAGGAGAAGGTGAAGTCTGGAGGGTGAATCAGAAGAAGCAGAAGAAGGAGAAGGAGAAGGTGAAGTCTGGAGGGTGAATCAGAAGAAGCAGACGAAGGAGAAGGAGAAGGTGAAGTCTGGAGGGTGAATCAGAAGAAGCAGAAGAAGGAGATGGAGAAGGTGAAGTCTGGAGGGTGAATCAGAAGAAGTAGAAGAAGGAGAAGGTGAAGGTGAAGTCTGGAGTGTGAATCAGAAGAAGCAGAAGAAGGAGAAGGAGAAGGTGAAGTCTGGAGGGTGAATCAGAAGAAGCAGAAGAAGGAGAAGGAGAAGGTGAAGTCTGGAGGGTGATTCAGAAGAAGCAGAATAAGGAGAAGGAGAAGGTGAAGTCTGGAGGGTGAATCAGAAGAAGCAGAAGAAGGAGAAGGAGATGGTGAAGTCTGGAGGGTGAATCAGAAGAAGTAGAAGAAGGAGAAGGAGAAGGTGAAGTCTGGAGGGTGAATCAGAAGAAGTAGAAGAAGGAGAAGGAGAAGGTGAAGTCTGGAGGGTGAATCAGAAGAAGTAGAAGAAGGAGAAGGAGAAGGTGAAGTCTGGAGGGTGAAGCAGAAGAAGTAGAAGAAGGAGAAGGAGAAGGTGAAGTCAGGAGGGTGAATCAGAAGATGTAGAAGAAGGAGAAGGAGAAGGTGAAGTCAGGAGGGTGAATCAGAAGAAGCAGAAGAAGGAGAAGGAGAAGGTGAAGTCTGGAGGGTGAATCAGAAGAAGTAGAAGAAGGAGAAGGAGAAGGTGAAGTCTGGAGGGTGAATCAGAAGAAGCAGATGAAGGAGAAGGAGAAGGTGAAGTCTGGAGGGTGAATCAGAAGAAGCAGAAGAAGGAGAAGGAGAAGGTGAAGTCTGGAGGGTGAATCAGAAGAAGCAGAAGAAGGAGAAGGAGAAGGTGAAGTCTGGAGGGTGAATCAGAAGAAGCAGAATAAGGAGAAGGAGAAGGTGAAGTCTGGAGGGTGAATCAGAAGAAGCAGAAGAAGGAGAAGGAGAAGGTGAAGTCTGGAGGGTGAATCAGAAGAAGTAGAAGAAGGAGAAGGAGAAGGTGAAGTCTGGAGGGTGAAGCAGAAGAAGTAGAAGAAGGAGAAGGAGAAGGTGAAGTCAGGAGGGTGAATCAGAAGAAGTAGAAGAAGGAGAAGGAGAAGGTGAAGTCAGGAGGGTGAATCAGAAGAAGCAGAAGAAGGAGATAGAGAAGGTGAAGTCTGGAGGGTGAATCAGAAGAATCAGAAGAAGGAGAAGGAGAAGGTGAAGTCTGGAGGGTGAATCAGCAGAAGTAGAAGAAGGAGAAGGAGAAGGTGTAGTCTGGAGGGTGAATCAGAAGAAGCAGACGAAGGAGAAGGAGAAGGTGAAGTCTGGAGGGTGAATCAGAAGAAGCAGAAGAAGGAGATGGAGAAGGTGAAGTCTGGAGGGTGAATCAGAAGAAGTAGAAGAAGGAGAAGGAGAAGGTGAAGTCTGGAGGGTGAATCAGAAGAAGCAGAAGAAGGAGAAGGAGAAGGTGAAGTCTGGAGGGTGATTCAGAAGAAGCAGAGTAAGGAGAAGGAGAAGGTGATGTCTGGAGCGTGAATCAGAAGAAGCAGAAGAAGGAGAAGGAGAAGGTGAAGTCTGGAGGGTGAATCAGAAGAAGTAGAAGAAGGAGAAGGAGAAGGTGAAGTCTGGAGGGTGAATCAGAAGAAGTAGAAGAAGGAGAAGGAGAAGGTGAAGTCTGGAGGGTGAATCAGAAGAAGTAGAAAAAGGAGAAGGAGAAGGTGAAGTCTGGAGGGGGAAGCAGAAGAAGTAGAAGAAGGAGAAGGAGAAGGTGAATTCAGGAGGGTGAATCAGAAGATGTAGAAGAAGGAGAAGGAGAAGGTGAAGTCAGGAGGGTGAATCAGAAGAAGCAGAAGAAGGAGAAGGAGAAGGTGAAGTCTGGAGGGTGAATCAGAAGAATCAGAAGAAGGAGAAGGAGAAGGTGAAGTCTGGAGGGTGAATCAGAAGAAGTAGAAGAAGGAGAAGGAGAAGGTGAAGTCTGGAGGGTGAATCAGAAGAAGCAGAAGAAGGAGAAGGAGAAGGTGAAGTCTGGAGGGTGAATCAGAAGAAGTGGACGAAGGAGAAGGAGAAGGTGAAGTCTGGAGGGTGAATCAGAAGAAGCAGAAGAAGGAGATGGAGAAGGTGAAGTCTGGAGGGTGAATCAGAAGAAGTAGAAGAAGGAGAAGGTGAAGGTGAAGTCTGGAGGGTGAATCAGAAGAAGCAGAAGAAGGAGAAGGAGAAGGTGAAGTCTGGAGGGTGAATCAGAAGAAGCAGAAGAAGGAGAAGGAGAAGGTGAAGTCTGGAGGGTGATTCAGAAGAAGCAGAATAAGGAGAAGGAGAAGGTGAAGTCTGGAGGGTGAATCAGAAGAAGCAGAAGAAGGAGAAGTAGAAGGTGAAGTCTGGAGGGTGAATCAGAAGAAGTAGAAGAAGGAGAAGGAGAAGGTGAAGTCTGGAGGGTGAATCAGAAGAAGTAGAAGAAGGAGAAGGAGAAGGTGAAGTCTGGAGGGTGAATCAGAAGAAGTAGAAGAAGGAGAAGGAGAAGGTGAAGTCTGGAGGGTGAAGCAGAAGAAGTAGAAGAAGGAGAAGGAGAAGATGAAGTCAGGAGGGTGAATCAGAAGATGTAGAAGAAGGAGAAGGAGAAGGTGAAGTCAGGAGGGTGAATCAGAAGAAGCAGAAGAAGGAGAAGTAGAAGGTGAAGTCTGGAGGGTGAATCAGAAGAAGTAGAAGAAGGAGAAGGAGAAGGCGAAGTCTGGAGGGTGAATCAGAAGAAGCAGAAGAAGGAGAAGGAGAAGGTGAAGTCTGGAGGGTGAATCAGAAGAAGCAGAAGAAGGAGAAGGAGAAGGTGAAGTCTGGAGGGTGAATCAGAAGAAGCAGAAGAAGGAGAAGGAGAAGGTGAAGTCTGGAGGGTGAATCAGAAGAAGCAGAAGAAGGAGAAGGAGAAGGTGAAGTCTGGAGGGTGAATCAGAAGAAGCAGAATAAGGAGAAGGAGAAGGTGAAGTCTGGAGGGTGAATCAGAAGAAGCAGAAGAAGGAGCAGGAGAAGGTGAAGTCTGGAGGGTGAATCAGAAGAAGCAGAAGAAGGAGAAGGAGAAGGTGAAGTCTGGAGGGTGAATCAGAAGAAGCAGAAGAAGGAGAAGGAGAAGGTGAAGTCAGGAGGGTGAATCAGAAGAAGCAGAAGAAGGAGAAGGGGCAGGTGATGTCAGGGGGGTGTAGCAGAAGAAGTAGAAGAAGGAGAAGGAGAAGGTGAAGTCAGGACGGTGAAGCAGAAGAAGCAGAAGAAGGAGAAGGAGAAGGTGAAGCCTGGAGGGCGCAGCAGAACAAGCAGAAGAAGGAGAAGGAGAAGGTGAAGTCTGGAGTGTGAAGCAGAAGAAGCAGAAGAAGGAGAAGGAGAAGGTGAAGTCTGGAGGGCGCAGCAGAAGAAGGAGAAGAAGGAGAATGAGAAGGTGAAGTCTGGAGGGTGAATCAGAAGAAGCAGAAGAAGGAGAAGGAGAAGGTGAAGTCTGGAGGGTGAATCAGAAGAAGTAGAAGAAGGAGAAGGAGAAGGTGAAGTCTGGAGGGTGAAGCAGAAGAAGTTGAAGAAGGAGAAGGAGAAGGTGAAGTCAGGAGGGTGAATCAGAAGAGGTAGAAGAAGGAGAAGGAGAAGGTGAAGTCTGGAGGGTGAATCAGAAGAAGCAGAAGAAGGAGAAGGAGAAGGTGAAGTCTGGAGGGTGAATCAGAAGAATCAGAAGAAGGAGAAGGAGAAGGTGAAGTCTGGAGGGTGAATCAGAAGAAGCAGAAGAAGGAGAAGGAGAAGATGAAGTCCGGAGGGTGAATCAGAAGAAGTAGAAGAAGGAGAAGGAGAAGGTGAAGTCTGGAGGGTGAATCAGAAGAAGTAGAAGAAGGAGAAGGAGAAGATGAAGTCTGGAGGGTGAATCAGAAGAAACAGAAGAAGGAGAAGGAGAAGGTGAAGTCTGGAGGGTGAATCAGAAGAAGTAGAAGAAGGAGAAGGAGAAGGTGTCGTCTGGAGGGTGAATCAGAAGAAGTAGACGAAGGAGAAGGAGAAGGTGAAGTCTGGAGGGTGAATCAGAAGAAGCAGAAGAAGGAGAAGGAGAAGGTTAAGTCTGGAGGGTGAATCAGAAGAAGTAGAAGAAGGAGAAGGAGAAGGTGAAGTCTGGAGGGTGAATCAGAAGAAGCAGAAGAAGGAGAAGGAGAAGGTGAAGTCTGGAGGGTGAATCAGAAGAAGCAGAAGAAGGAGAAGGAGAAGGTGAAGTCTGGAGGTGAATCAGAAGAAGCAGAATAAGGAGAAGGAGAAGGTGAAGTCTGGAGGGTGAATCAGAAGAAGCAGAAGAAGGAGAAGGAGAAGGTGAAGTCTGGAGGGTGAATCAGAAGAAGTAGAAGAAGGAGAAGGAGAAGATGAAGTCTGGAGGGTGAATCAGAAGAAGTAGAAGAAGGAGAAGGAGAAGGTGAAGTCTGGAGGGTGAATCAGAAGAAGGAGAAGAAGGAGAAGGAGAAGATGAAGTCTGGAGGGTGAATCAGAAGAAACAGAAGAAGGAGAAGGAGAAGGTGAAGTCTGGAGGGTGAATCAGAAGAAGTAGAAGAAGGAGAAGGAGAAGGTGTAGTCTGGAGGGTGAATCAGAAGAAGTAGACGAAGGAGAAGGAGAAGGTGAAGTCTGGAGGGTGAATCAGAAGAAGCAGAAGAAGGAGAAGGAGAAGGTGAAGTCTGGAGGGTGAATCAGAAGAAGTAGAAGATGGAGAAGGAGAAGGTGAAGTCTGGAGGGTGAATCAGAAGAAGCAGAATAAGGAGAAGGAGAAGGTGAAGTCTGGAGGGTGAATCAGAAGAAGCAGAAGAAGGAGAAGGAGAAGGTGAAGTCTGGAGGGTGAATCAGAAGAAGTAGAAGAAGGAGAAATAGAAGATGAAGTCTGGAGGGTGAATCAGAAGAAGTAGAAGAAGGAGAAGGAGAAGGTGAAGTCTGGAGGGTGAATCAGAAGAAGTAGAAGAAGGAGAAGGAGAAGATGAAGTCTGGAGGGTGAATCAGAAGAAACAGAAGAATGAGAAGGAGAAGGTGAAGTCTGGAGTGTGAATCAGAAGATGTAGAAGAAGGAGAAGGAGAAGGTGTAGTCTGGAGGGTGAATCAGAAGAAGGAGACGAAGGAGAAGGAGAAGGTGAAGTCTGGAGGGTGAATCAGAGGAAGCAGAAGAAGGAGAAGGAGAAGGTGAAGTCTGGAGGGTGAATCAGAAGAAGTAGAAGAAGGAGAAGGAGAAGGTGAAGTCTGGAGGGTGAATCAGAAGAAGCAGAAGAAGGAGAAGGAGAAGGTGAAGTCTGGAGGGTGAATCAGAAGAAGCAGAAGAAGGAGAAGGAGAAGGTGAAGTCTGGAGGGTGAATCAGAAGAAGTAGAAGAAGGAGAAGGAGAAGTTGAAGTCTGGAGGGTGAAGCAGAAGAAGTAGAAGATGGAGAAGGAGAAGGTGAAGTCAGGAGGGTGAATCAGAAGAAGTAGAAGAAGGAGAAGGAGAAGGTGAAGTCAGGAGGGTGAATCAGAAGAAGCAGAAGATGGAGAAGGAGAAGGTGAAGTCTGGAGGGTGAATCAGAAGAATCAGAAGAAGGAGAAGGAGAAGGTGAAGTCTGGAGGGTGAATCAGAAGAAGCAAAGGAAGGAGAAGGAGAAGGTGAAGTCTGGAGGGTGAATCAGAAGAAGCAGAATAAGGAGAAGGAGAAGTTGAAGTCTGGAGGGTGAATCAGAAGAAGCAGAATAAGGAGAAGGAGAAGGTGAAGTCTGGAGGGTGAATCAGAAAAAGCAGAAGAAGGAGAAGGAGAAGGTGAAGTCTGGAGGCTGAATCAGAAGAAGTAGAAGAAGGAGAAGGAGAAGGTGAAGTCTGGAGGGTGAAGCAGAAGAAGTAGAAGAAGGAGAAGGAGAAGGTGAAGTCAGGAGGGTGAATCAGAAGAAGTAGAAGAAGGAGAAGGAGAAGGTGAAGTCAGGAGGGTGAATCAGAAGAAGCAGAAGAAGGAGAAGGAGAAGGTGAAGTCTGGAGGGTGAATCAGAAGAATCAGAAGAAGGAGAAGGAGAAGGTGAAGTCTGGAGGGTGAATCAGAAGAAGCAGAAGAAAGAGAAGGAGAAGGTGAAGTCTGGAGGGTGAAGCAGAAGAAGCAGAAGAAGGAGAAGGAGAAGGTGAAGACTGGAGGGTGAAGCAGAAGAAGTAGAAGAAGGAGAAGGAGAAGGTGAAGTCTGGAGGGTGAATCAGAAGAAGTAGAAGAAGGAGAAGGAGAAGGTGAAGTCTGGAGGGTGAATCAGAAGAAGCAGAAGAAGGAGAAGGAGAAGATGAAGTCTGGAGGGTGAATCAGAAGAAGTAGAAGAAGGAGAAGGAGAAGGTGAAGTCTGGAGGGTGAATCAGAAGTAGTAGAAGAAGGAGAAGGAGAAGGTGAAGTCTGGAGGGTGAATCAGAAGAAACAGAAGAAGGAGAAGGAGAAGGTGAAGTCTGGAGGGTGAATCAGAAGAAGTAGAAGAAGGAGAAGGAGAAGGTGTAGTCTGGAGGGTGAATCAGAAGAAGTAGACGAAGGAGAAGGAGAAGGTGAAGTCTGGAGGGTGAATCAGAAGAAGCAGAAGAAGGAGATGGAGAAGGTGAAGTCTGGAGGGTGAATCAGAAGAAGTAGAAGAAGGAGAAGGAGAAAGTGAAGTCTGGAGGGTGAATCAGAAGAAGTAGAAAAAGGAGAAGGAGAAGGTGAAGTCTGGAGGGTGAATCAGAAGAAGTAGAAGAAGGAGAAGGAGAATGTGAAGTCTGGAGGGTGAAGCAGAAGAAGTAGAAGAAGGAGAAGGAGAAGGTGAAGTCAGGAGGGTGAATCAGAAGATGAAGAAGAAGGAGAAGGAGAAGGTGAAGTCAGGAGGGTGAATCAGAAGAAGCAGAAGAAGGAGAAGGAGAAGGTGAAGTCTGGAGGGTGAATCAGAAGAATCAGAAGAAGGAGAAGGAGAAGGTGAAGTCTGGAGGGTGAATCAGAAGAAGCAGAAGAAAGAGAAGGAGAAGGTGAAGTCTGGAGGGTGAATCAGAAGAAGTAGAAGAAGGAGAAGGAGAAGGTGAAGTCTGGAGGGTGAATCAGAAGAAGCAGAAGAAGGAGAAGGAGAAGGTGAAGTCTGGAGGGTGAATCAGAAGAAGCAGACGAAGGAGAAGGAGAAGGTTAAGTCTGGAGGGTGAATCAGAAGAAGCAGAAGAAGGAGATGGAGAAGGTGAAGTCTGGAGGGTGAATCAGAAGAAGTAGAAGAAGGAGAAGGTGAAGGTGAAGTCTGGAGTGTGAATCAGAAGAAGCAGAAGAAGGAGAAGGAGAAGGTGAAGTCTGGAGGGTGAATCAGAAGAAGCAGAAGAAGGAGAAGGAGAAGGTGAAGTCTGGAGGGTGATTCAGAAGAAGCAGAATAAGGAGAAGGAGAAGGTGAAGTCTGGAGGGTGAATCAGAAGAAGCAGAAGAAGGAGAAGGAGAAGGTGAAGTCTGGAGGGTGAATCAGAAGAAGTAGAAGAAGGAGAAGGAGAAGGTGAAGTCTGGAGGGTGAATCAGAAGAAGTAGAAGAAGGAGAAGGAGAAGGTGAAGTCTGGAGGGGGAATCAGAAGAAGTAGAAGAAGGAGAAGGAGAAGGTGAAGTCTGGAGGGTGAAGCAGAAGAAGTAGAAGAAGGAGAAGGAGAAGGTGAAGTCAGGAGGGTGAATCAGAAGATGTAGAAGAAGGAGAAGGAGAAGGTGAAGTCAGGAGGGTGAATCAGAAGAAGCAGAAGAAGGAGAAGGAGAAGGTGAAGTCTGGAGGGTGAATCAGAAGAAGTAGAAGAAGGAGAAGGAGAAGGTGAAGTCTGGAGGGTGAATCAGAAGAAGCAGAAGAAGGAGAAGGAGAAGGTGAAGTCTGGAGGGTGAATCAGAAGAAGCAGAAGAAGGAGAAGGAGAAGGTGAAGTCTGGAGGGTGAATCAGAAGAAGCAGAAGAAGGAGAAGGAGAAGGTGAAGTCTGGAGGGTGAATCAGAAGAAGCAGAATAAGGAGAAGGAGAAGGTGAAGTCTGGAGGGTGAATCAGAAGAAGCAGAAGAAGGAGAAGGAGAAGGTGAAGTCTGGAGGGTGAATCAGAAGAAGTAGAAGAAGGAGAAGGAGAAGGTGAAGTCTGGAGGGTAAAGCAGAAGAAGTAGAAGAAGGAGAAGGAGAAGGTGAAGTCAGGAGGGTGAATCAGAAGAAGTAGAAGAAGGAGAAGGAGAAGGTGAAGTCAGGAGGGTGAATCAGAAGAAGCAGAAGAAGGAGATAGAGAAGGTGAAGTCTGGAGGGTGAATCAGAAGAATCAGAAGAAGGAGAAGGAGAAGGTGAAGTCTGGAGGGTGAAGCAGAAGAAGCAGAAGAAAGAGAAGGAGAAGGTGAAGTCTGGAGGGTGAAGCAGAAGAAACAGAAGAAGGAGAAGGAGAAGGTGAAGACTGGAGGGTGAATCAGAAGAAGTAGAAGAAGGAGAAGGAGAAGGTGAAGTCTGGAGGGTGAATCAGAAGAAGTAGAAGAAGGAGAAGGAGAAGGTGAAGTCTGGAGGGTGAATCAGAAGAAGCAGAAGAAGGAGAAGGTAAAGTCTGGAGGGTGAATCAGAAGAAGCAGAAGAAGGAGAAGGAGAAGATGAAGTCTGGAGGGTGAATCAGAAGAAGTAGAAGAAGGAGAAGGAGAAGGTGAGGTCTGGAGGGTGAATCAGAAGAAGCAGAAGAAGGAGAAGGAGAAGGTGAAGTCTGGAGGGTGAATCAGAAGAAGCAGAAGAAGGAGAAGGAGAAGGTGAAGTCAGGAGGGTGAATCAGAAGAAGCAGAAGAAGGAGAAGGAGAAGGTGAAGTTAGGAGGGTGAATCAGAAGAAGCAGAAGAAGGAGAAGGAGCAGGTGAAGTCAGGGGGGTGTAGCAGAAGAAGTAGAAGAAGGAGAAGGAGAAGGTGAAGTCAGGACGGTGAAGCAGAAGAAGTAGAAGAAGGAGAAGGAGAAGGTGAAGTCAGGAGGTTGAATCAGAAGAAGCAGAAGATGGAGAAGGAGAATGTGAAGTCTGGAGGGTGAATCAGAAGAAGTAGAAGAAGGAGAAGGAGAAGGTGAAGTCTGGAGGGTGAATCAGAAGAAGTAGAAGAAGGAGAAGGAGAAGGTGAAGTCAGGAGGTTGAATCAGAAGAAGCAGAAGAAGGAGAAGGAGAATGTGAAGTCTGGAGGGTGAATCAGAAGAAGTAGAAGAAGGAGAAGGAGAAGGTGAAGTCTGGAGGGTGAATCAGAAGAAGCAGAAGAAGGAGAAGGAGAAGGTGAAGTCTGGAGGGTGAATCAGAAGAAGCAGAAGAAGGAGAAGGAGAAGGTGAAGTCTGGAGGGTGAATCAGAAGAAGCAGAATAAGGAGAAGGAGAAGGTGAAGTCTGGAGGGTGAATCAGAAGAAGCAGAAGAAGGAGAAGGAGAAGGTGAAGTCTGGAGGGTGAATCAGAAGAAGGAGAAGGAGAAGGTGAAGTCTGGAGGGTGAAGCAGAAGAAGTAGAAGAAGGAGAAGGAGAAGGTGAAGTCAGGAGGGTGAAGCAGAAGAAGTAGAAGAAGGAGAAGGAGAAGGTGAAGTCAGGAGGGTGAATCAGAAGATGTAGAAGAAGGAGAAGGAGAAGGTGAAGTCAGGAGGGTGAATCAGAAGAAGCAGAAGAAGGAGAAGTAGAAGGTGAAGTCTGGAGGGTGAATCAGAAGAAGCAGAATAAGGAGAAGGAGAAGGTGAAGTCTGGAGGGTGAATCAGAAGAAGCAGAAGAAGGAGAAGGAGAAGGTGAAGTCTGGAGGGTGAATCAGAAGAAGTAGAAGAAGGAGAAGGAGAAGGTGAAGTCTGGAGGGTAAAGCAGAAGAAGTAGAAGAAGGAGAAGGAGAAGGTGAAGTCAGGAGGGTGAATCAGAAGAAGTAGAAGAAGGAGAAGGAGAAGGTGAAGTCAGGAGGGTGAATCAGAAGAAGCAGAAGAAGGAGATAGAGAAGGTGAAGTCTGGAGGGTGAATCAGAAGAATCAGAAGAAGGAGAAGGAGAAGGTGAAGTCTGGAGGGTGAAGCAGAAGAAGTAGAAGTAGGAGAAGGAGAAGGTGAAGTCTGGAGGGTGAAGCAGAAGAAGTAGAAGAAGGAGAAGGAGAAGGTGAAGTCAGGAGGGTGAAGCAGAAGAAGTAGAAGAAGGAGAAGGAGAAGGTGAAGTCTGGAGGGTGAAGCAGAAGAAGTAGAAGAAGGAGAAGGAGAAGGTGAAGTCAGGAGGGTGAATCAGAAGAAGTAGAAGAAGGAGAAGGAGAAGGTGAAGTCAGGAGGTTGAATCAGAAGAAGCAGAAGAAGGAGAAGGAGAATGTGAAGTCTGGAGGGTGAATCAGAAGAAGTAGAAGAAGGAGAAGGAGAAGGTGAAGTCTGGAGGGTGAATCAGAAGAAGCAGAAGAAGGAGAAGGAGATGGTGAAGTCTGGAGGGTGAATCAGAAGAAGCAGAAGAAGGAGAAGGAGAAGGTGAAGTCTGGAGGGTGAATCAGAAGAAGCAGAAGAAGGAGAAGGAGAAGGTGAAGTCTGGAGGGTGAATCAGAAGAAGCAGAATAAGGAGAAGGAGAAGGTGAAGTCTGGAGGGTGAATCAGAAGAAGCAGAAGAAGGAGAAGGTGAAGGTGAAGTCTGGAGGGTGAATCAGAAGAAGTAGAAGAAGGAGAAGGAGAAGGTGAAGTCTGGAGGGTGAAGCAGAAGAAGTAGAAGAAGGAGAAGGAGAAGGTGAAGTCAGGAGGGTGAAGCAGAAGAAGTAGAAGAAGGAGAAGGAGAAGGTGAAGTCAGGAGGGTGAATCAGAAGATGTAGAAGAAGGAGAAGGAGAAGGTGAAGTCAGGAGGGTGAATCAGAAGAAGCAGAAGAAGGAGAAGTAGAAGCTGAAGTCTGGAGGGTGAATCAGAAGAAGCAGAAGAAGGAGAAGGAGAAGGTGAAGTCTGGAGGGTGAATCAGAAGAAGTAGAAGAAGGAGAAGGAGAAGGTGAAGTCTGGAGGGTGAAGCAGAAGAAGTAGAAGAAGGAGAAGGAGAAGGTGAAGTCAGGAGGGTGAATCAGAAGAGGTAGAAGAAGGAGAAGGAGAAGGTGAAGTCAGGAGGGTGAATCAGAAGAAGCAGAAGAAGGAGAAGGAGAAGGTGAAGTCTGGAGGGTGAATCAGAAGAATCAGAAGAAGGAGAAGGAGAAGGTGAAGTCTGGAGGGTGAATCAGAAGAAGCAGAAGAAAGAGAAGGAGAAGTTGAAGTCTGGAGGGTGAAGCAGAAGAAACAGAAGAAGGAGAAGGAGAAGGTGAAGACTGGAGGGTGAATCAGAAGAAGTAGAAGAAGGAGAAGGAGAAGGTGAAGTCTGGAGGGTGAATCAGAAGAAGTAGAAGAAGGAGAAGGAGAAGTTGAAGTCTGGAGGGTGAATCAGAAGAAGCAGAAGAAGGAGAAGGAGAAGGTGAAGTCTGGAGGGTGAATCAGAAGAAGCAGAAGAAGGAGAAGGAGAAGATGAAGTCCGGAGGGTGAATCAGAAGAAGTAGAAGAAGGAGAAGGAGAAGGTGAAGTCTGGAGGGTGAATCAGAAGAAGTAGAAGAAGGAGAAGGAGAAGATGAAGTCTGGAGGGTGAATCAGAAGAAACAGAAGAAGGAGAAGGAGAAGGTGAAGTCTGGAGGGTGAATCAGAAGAAGCAGAAGAAGGAGAAGGAGAAGGTTAAGTCTGGAGGGTGAATCAGAAGAAGTAGAAGAAGGAGAAGGAGAAGGTGAAGTCTGGAGGGTGAATCAGAAGAAGCAGAAGAAGGAGAAGGAGAAGGTGAAGTCTGGAGGGTGAATCAGAAGAAGCAGAAGAAGGAGAAGGAGAAGGTGAAGTCTGGAGGTGAATCAGAAGAAGCAGAATAAGGAGAAGGAGAAGGTGAAGTCTGGAGGGTGAATCAGAAGAAGCAGAAGAAGGAGAAGGAGAAGGTGAAGTCTGGAGGGTGAATCAGAAGAAGTAGAAGAAGGAGAAGGAGAAGATGAAGTCTGGAGGGTGAATCAGAAGAAGTAGAAGAAGGAGAAGGAGAAGGTGAAGTCTGGAGGGTGAATCAGAAGAAGGAGAAGAAGGAGAAGGAGAAGATGAAGTCTGGAGGGTGAATCAGAAGAAACAGAAGAAGGAGAAGGAGAAGGTGAAGTCTGGAGGGTGAATCAGAAGAAGTAGAAGAAGGAGAAGGAGAAGGTGTAGTCTGGAGGGTGAATCAGAAGAAGTAGACGAAGGAGAAGGAGAAGGTGAAGTCTGGAGGGTGAATCAGAAGAAGCAGAAGAAGGAGAAGGAGAAGGTGAAGTCTGGAGGGTGAATCAGAAGAAGTAGAAGATGGAGAAGGAGAAGGTGAAGTCTGGAGGGTGAATCAGAAGAAGCAGAATAAGGAGAAGGAGAAGGTGAAGTCTGGAGGGTGAATCAGAAGAAGCAGAAGAAGGAGAAGGAGAAGGTGAAGTCTGGAGGGTGAATCAGAAGAAGTAGAAGAAGGAGAAATAGAAGATGAAGTCTGGAGGGTGAATCAGAAGAAGTAGAAGAAGGAGAAGGAGAAGGTGAAGTCTGGAGGGTGAATCAGAAGAAGTAGAAGAAGGAGAAGGAGAAGATGAAGTCTGGAGGGTGAATCAGAAGAAACAGAAGAATGAGAAGGAGAAGGTGAAGTCTGGAGTGTGAATCAGAAGATGTAGAAGAAGGAGAAGGAGAAGGTGTAGTCTGGAGGGTGAATCAGAAGAAGGAGACGAAGGAGAAGGAGAAGGTGAAGTCTGGAGGGTGAATCAGAGGAAGCAGAAGAAGGAGAAGGAGAAGGTGAAGTCTGGAGGGTGAATCAGAAGAAGTAGAAGAAGGAGAAGGAGAAGGTGAAGTCTGGAGGGTGAATCAGAAGAAGCAGAAGAAGGAGAAGGAGAAGGTGAAGTCTGGAGGGTGAATCAGAAGAAGCAGAAGAAGGAGAAGGAGAAGGTGAAGTCTGGAGGGTGAATCAGAAGAAGCAGAATAAGGAGAAGGAGAAGGTGAAGTCTGGAGGGTGAATCAGAAGAAGCAGAAGAAGGAGAAGGAGAAGGTGAAGTCTGGAGGGTGAATCAGAAGAAGTAGAAGAAGGAGAAGGAGAAGGTGAAGTCTGGAGGGTAAAGCAGAAGAAGTAGAAGATGGAGAAGGAGAAGGTGAAGTCAGGAGGGTGAATCAGAAGAAGTAGAAGAAGGAGAAGGAGAAGGTGAAGTCAGGAGGGTGAATCAGAAGAAGCAGAAGATGGAGAAGGAGAAGGTGAAGTCTGGAGGGTGAATCAGAAGAATCAGAAGAAGGAGAAGGAGAAGGTGAAGTCTGGAGGGTGAATCAGAAGAAGCAAAGGAAGGAGAAGGAGAAGGTGAAGTCTGGAGGGTGAATCAGAAGAAGCAGAATAAGGAGAAGGAGAAGTTGAAGTCTGGAGGGTGAATCAGAAGAAGCAGAATAAGGAGAAGGAGAAGGTGAAGTCTGGAGGGTGAATCAGAAGAAGCAGAAGAAGGAGAAGGAGAAGGTGAAGTCTGGAGGGTGAATCAGAAGAAGTAGAAGAAGGAGAAGGAGAAGGTGATGTCTGGAGGGTGAAGCAGAAGAAGTAGAAGAAGGAGAAGGAGAAGGTGAAGTCAGGAGGGTGAATCAGAAGAAGTAGAAGAAGGAGAAGGTGAAGTCAGGAGGGTGAATCAGAAGAAGCAGAAGAAGGAGAAGGAGAAGGTGAAGTCTGGAGGGTGAATCAGAAGAATCAGAAGAAGGAGAAGGAGAAGGTGAAGTCTGGAGGGTGAATCAGAAGAAGCAGAAGAAAGAGAAGGAGAAGGTGAAGTCTGGAGGGTGAAGCAGAAGAAGCAGAAGAAGGAGAAGGAGAAGGTGAAGACTGGAGGGTGAATCAGAAGAAGTAGAAGAAGGAGAAGGAGAAGGTGAAGTCTGGAGGGTGAATCAGAAGAAGTAGAAGAAGGAGAAGGAGAAGGTGAAGTCTGGAGGGTGAATCAGAAGAAGCAGAAGAAGGAGAAGGAGAAGATGAAGTCTGGAGGGTGAATCAGAAGAAGTAGAAGAAGGAGAAGGAGAAGGTGAAGTCTGGAGGGTGAATCAGAAGTAGTAGAAGAAGGAGAAGGAGAAGGTGAAGTCTGGAGGGTGAATCAGAAGAAACAGAAGAAGGAGAAGGAGAAGGTGAAGTCTGGAGGGTGAATCAGAAGAAGTAGAAGAAGGAGAAGGAGAAGGTGTAGTCTGGAGGGTGAATCAGAAGAAGTAGACGAAGGAGAAGGAGAAGGTGAAGTCTGGAGGGTGAATCAGAAGAAGCAGAAGAAGGAGATGGAGAAGGTGAAGTCTGGAGGGTGAATCAGAAGAAGTAGAAGAAGGAGAAGGAGAAAGTGAAGTCTGGAGGGTGAATCAGAAGAAGTAGAAAAAGGAGAAGGAGAAGGTGAAGTCTGGAGGGTGAATCAGAAGAAGTAGAAGAAGGAGAAGGAGAAGGTGAAGTCTGGAGGGTGAAGCAGAAGAAGTAGAAGAAGGAGAAGGAGAAGGTGAAGTCAGGAGGGTGAATCAGAAGATGAAGAAGAAGGAGAAGGAGAAGGTGAAGTCAGGAGGGTGAATCAGAAGAAGCAGAAGAAGGAGAAGGAGAAGGTGAAGTCTGGAGGGTGAATCAGAAGAATCAGAAGAAGGAGAAGGAGAAGGTGAAGTCTGGAGGGTGAATCAGAAGAAGCAGAAGAAAGAGAAGGAGAAGGTGAAGTCTGGAGGGTGAATCAGAAGAAGTAGAAGAAGGAGAAGGAGAAGGTGAAGTCTGGAGGGTGAATCAGAAGAAGCAGAAGAAGGAGAAGGAGAAGGTGAAGTCTGGAGGGTGAATCAGAAGAAGCAGAAGAAGGAGAAGGAGAAGGTGAAGTCTGGAGGGTGAATCAGAAGAAGCAGAAGAAGGAGAAGGAGAAGGTGAAGTCTGGAGGGTGAATCAGAAGAAGCAGAATAAGGAGAAGGAGAAGGTGAAGTCTGGAGGGTGAATCAGAAGAAGCAGAAGAAGGAGAAGGAGAAGGTGAAGTCTGGAGGGTGAATCAGAAGAAGTAGAAGAAGGAGAAGGAGAAGGTGAAGTCTGGAGGGTAAAGCAGAAGAAGTAGAAGAAGGAGAAGGAGAAGGTGAAGTCAGGAGGGTGAATCAGAAGAAGTAGAAGAAGGAGAAGGAGAAGGTGAAGTCAGGAGGGTGAATCAGAAGAAGCAGAAGAAGGAGATAGAGAAGGTGAAGTCTGGAGGGTGAATCAGAAGAATCAGAAGAAGGAGAAGGAGAAGGTGAAGTCTGGAGGGTGAAGCAGAAGAAGCAGAAGAAAGAGAAGGAGAAGGTGAAGTCTGGAGGGTGAAGCAGAAGAAACAGAAGAAGGAGAAGGAGAAGGTGAAGACTGGAGGGTGAATCAGAAGAAGTAGAAGAAGGAGAAGGAGAAGGTGAAGTCTGGAGGGTGAATCAGAAGAAGTAGAAGAAGGAGAAGGAGAAGGTGAAGTCTGGAGGGTGAATCAGAAGAAGCAGAAGAAGGAGAAGGTAAAGTCTGGAGGGTGAATCAGAAGAAGCAGAAGAAGGAGAAGGAGAAGATGAAGTCTGGAGGGTGAATCAGAAGAAGTAGAAGAAGGAGAAGGAGAAGGTGAGGTCTGGAGGGTGAATCAGAAGAAGCAGAAGAAGGAGAAGGAGAAGGTGAAGTCTGGAGGGTGAATCAGAAGAAGCAGAAGAAGGAGAAGGAGAAGGTGAAGTCAGGAGGGTGAATCAGAAGAAGCAGAAGAAGGAGAAGGAGAAGGTGAAGTTAGGAGGGTGAATCAGAAGAAGCAGAAGAAGGAGAAGGAGCAGGTGAAGTCAGGGGAGTGTAGCAGAAGAAGTAGAAGAAGGAGAAGGAGAAGGTGAAGTCAGGACGGTGAAGCAGAAGAAGCAGAAGAAGGAGAAGGAGAAGGTGAAGCCTGGAGGGCGCAGCAGAAGAAGCAGAAGAAGGAGAAGGGGAAGGTGAAGTCTGGAGGGCGCAGCAGAAGAAGCAGAAGAAGGAGAATGAGAAGGTGAAGTCTGGAGGGTGAATCAGAAGAAGCAGAAGAAGGAGCAGGAGAAGGTGAAGTCTGGAGGGTGAATCAGAAGAAGTAGAAGAAGGAGAAGGAGAAGGTGAAGTCTGGAGGGTGAAGCAGAAGAAGTAGAAGAAGGAGAAGGAGAAGGTGAAGTCAGGAGGGTGAATCAGAAGAAGTAGAAGAAGGAGAAGGAGAAGGTGAAGTCAGGAGGTTGAATCAGAAGAAGCAGAAGAAGGAGAAGGAGAATGTGAAGTCTGGAGGGTGAATCAGAAGAAGTAGAAGAAGGAGAAGGAGAAGGTGAAGTCTGGAGGGTGAATCAGAAGAAGCAGAAGAAGGAGAAGGAGATGGTGAAGTCTGGAGGGTGAATCAGAAGAAGCAGAAGAAGGAGAAGGAGAAGGTGAAGTCTGGAGGGTGAATCAGAAGAAGCAGAAGAAGGAGAAGGAGAAGGTGAAGTCTGGAGGGTGAATCAGAAGAAGCAGAATAAGGAGAAGGAGAAGGTGAAGTCTGGAGGGTGAATCAGAAGAAGCAGAAGAAGGAGAAGGAGAAGGTGAAGTCTGGAGGGTGAATCAGAAGAAGTAGAAGAAGGAGAAGGAGAAGGTGAAGTCTGGAGGGTGAAGCAGAAGAAGTAGAAGAAGGAGAAGGAGAAGGTGAAGTCAGGAGGGTGAAGCAGAAGAAGTAGAAGAAGGAGAAGGAGAAGGTGAAGTCAGGAGGGTGAATCAGAAGATGTAGAAGAAGGAGAAGGAGAAGGTGAAGTCAGGAGGGTGAATCAGAAGAAGCAGAAGAAGGAGAAGTAGAAGGTGAAGTCTGGAGGGTGAATCAGAAGAAGCAGAATAAGGAGAAGGAGAAGGTGAAGTCTGGAGGGTGAATCAGAAGAAGCAGAAGAAGGAGAAGGAGAAGGTGAAGTCTGGAGGGTGAATCAGAAGAAGTAGAAGAAGGAGAAGGAGAAGGTGAAGTCTGGAGGGTAAAGCAGAAGAAGTAGAAGAAGGAGAAGGAGAAGGTGAAGTCAGGAGGGTGATTCAGAAGAAGCTAGAAGAAGGAGAAGGAGAAGGTGAAGTCAGGAGGGTGAATCAGAAGAAGCAGAAAAGGAGAAGGAGAAGATGAAGTCTGGAGGGTGAATCAGAAGAAGTAGAAGAAGGAGAAGGAGAAGGTGAGGTCTGGAGGGTGAATCAGAAGAAGCAGAAGAAGGAGAAGGAGAAGGTGAAGTCTGGAGGGTGAATCAGAAGAAGCAGAAGAAGGAGAAGGAGAAGGTGAAGTCTGGAGGGTGAATCAGAAGAAGCAGAAGAAGGAGAAGGAGAAGGTGAAGTCAGGAGGGTGAATCAGAAGAAGCAGAAGAAGGAGAAGGAGAAGGTGAATTTAGGAGGGTGAATCAGAAGAAGCAGAAAAAGGAGAAGGAGCAGGTGAAGTCAAGGGGGTGTAGCAGAAGAAGTAGAAGAAGGAGAAGGAGAAGGTGAAGTCAGGACGGTGAAGCAGAAGAAGCAGAAGAAGGAGAAGGAGAAGGTGAAGCCTAGAGGGCGCAGCAGAAGAAGCAGAAGAAGGAGAAGGAGAAGGTGAAGTCTGGAGTGTGAAGCAGAAGAAGCAGAAGAAGGAGAAGGAGAAGGTGAAGTCTGGAGGGCGCAGCATAAGAAGCAGAAGAAGGAGAATGAGAAGGTGAAGTCTGGAGGGTGAATTAGAAGAAGCAGAAGAAGGAGAAGGAGAAGGTGAAGTCTGGAGGGTGAATCAGAAGAAGTAGAAGAAGGAGAAGGAGAAGGTGAAGTCTGGAGGGTGAAGCAGAAGAAGTAGAAGAAGGAGAAGGAGAAGGTGAAGTCAGGAGGGTGAATCAGAAGAAGTAGAAGAAGGAGAAGGAGAAGTTGAAGTCAGGAGGGTGAATCAGAAGAAGCAGAAGATGGAGAAGGAGAAGGTGAAGTCAGGAGCGTGAATCAGAAGAATCAGAAGAAGGAGAAGGAGAAGGTGAAGTCTGGAGGGTGAATCAGAAGAAGCAGTAGAAAGAGAAGGAGAAGGTGAAGTCTGGAGGGTGAAGCAGAAGAAACGGAAAAAGGAGAAGGAGAAGGTGAAGACTGGAGGGTGAATCAGAAGAAGTAGAAGAAGGAGAAGGAGAAGGTGAAGTCTGGAGGGTGAATCAGAAGAAGTGGAAGAAGGAGAAGGAGAAGTTGAAGTCTGGAGGGTGAATCAGAAGAAGCAGAAGAAGGAGAAGGAGAAGGTGAAGTCTGGAGGGTGAATCAGAAGAAGCAGAAGAAAGAGAAGGAGAAGATGAAGTCTGGAGGGTGAATCAGAAGAAGTAGAAGAAGGAGAAGGAGAAGGTGATATCTGGAGGGTGAATCAGAAGAAGTAGAAGAAGGAGAAGGAGAAGGTGAAGTCTGGAGGGTGAATCAGAAGAAACAGAAGAAGGAGAAGGAGAAGGTGAAGTCTGGAGGGTGAATCAGAAGAAGTAGAAGAAGGAGAAGGAGAAGGTGTAGTCTGGAGGGTGAATCAGAAGAAGTAGACGAAGGAGAAGGAGAAGGTGAAGTCTGGAGGGTGAATCAGAAGAAGCAGAAGAAGGAGAAGGAGAAGGTGAAGTCTGGAGGGTGAATCAGAAGAAGTAGAAGAAGGAGAAGGAGAAGGTGAAGTCTGGAGGGTGAATCAGAAGAAGCAGAAGAAGGAGAAGGAGAAGGTGAAGTCTGGAGGGAGAATCAGAAGAAGCAGAAGAAGGAGAAGGAGAAGGTGAAGTCTGGAGGGTGAATCAGAAGAAGCAGAATAAGGAGAAGGAGAAGGTGAAGTCTGGAGGGTGAATCAGAAGAAGCAGAAGAAGGAGAAGGAGAAGGTGAAGTCTGGAGGGTGAATCAGAAGAAGTAGAAGAAGGAGAAGGAGAAGGTGAAGTCTGGAGGGTGAATCAGAAGAAGTATAAGAAGGAGAAGGAGAAGGTAAAGTCTGGAGGGTGAATCAGAAGAAGTAGAAGAAGGACAAGGAGAAGGTGAAGTCTGGAGGGTGAAGCAGAAGAAGTAGATGAAGGAGAAGGAGAAGGTGAAGTCAGGAGGGTGAATCAGAAGAAGTAGAAGAAGGAGAAGGAGAAGGTGAGTTCTGGAGGGTGAATCAGAAGAAGCAGAAGAAGGAGAAGGAGAAGGTGAAGCCTGGAGGGTGAATCAGAAGAATCAGAAGAAGGAGAAGGAGAAGGTGAAGTCTGGAGGGTGAATCAGAAGAAGCAGAAGAAAGAGAAGGAGAAGGTGAAGTCTGGAGGGTGAAGCAGAAGAAACAGAAGAAGGAGAAGGAGAAGGTGTAGACTGGAGAGTGAATCAGAAGAAGTAGAAGAAGGAGAAGGAGAAGGTGAAGTCTGGAGGGTGAATCAGAAGAAGTAGAAGAAGGAGAAGGAGAAGGTGAAGTCTGGAGGGTGAATCAGAAGAAGCAGAAGAAGGAGAAGGAGAAGGTGAAGTCTGGAGGGTGAATCAGAAGAAGGAGAAGAAGGAGAAGGAGAAGATGAAGTCTGGAGGGTGAATCAGAAGAAGTAGAAGAAGGAGAAGGAGAAGGTGAAGTCTGGAGGCTGAATCAGAAGAAGTAGAAGAAGGAGAAGGAGAAGGTGAAGTCTGGAGGGTGAATCAGAAGAAGCAGAAGAAGGAGAAGGAGAAGGGGAAGTCTGGAGGGTGAATCAGAAGAAGCAGAAGAAGGAGGAGGAGAAGGTGAAGTCAGGAGGGTGAATCAGAAGAAGCAGAAGAAGGAGAAGGAGAAGGTGAAGTCTGGAGGGTGAATCAGAAGAAGCAGAAGAAAGAGAAGGAGAAGGTGAAGTCTGGAGGGTGAAGCAGAAGAAACAGAAGAAGGAGAAGGAGAAGGTGTAGACTGGAGAGTGAATCAGAAGAAGTAGAAGAAGGAGAAGGAGAAGGTGAAGTCTGGAGGGTGAATCAGAAGAAGTAGAAGAAGGAGAAGGAGAAGGTGAAGTCTGGAGGGTGAATCAGAAGAAGCAGAAGAAGGAGAAGGAGAAGGTGAAGTCTGGAGGGTGAATCAGAAGAAGGAGAAGAAGGAGAAGGAGAAGATGAAGTCTGGAGGGTGAATCAGAAGAAGTAGAAGAAGGAGAAGGAGAAGGTGAAGTCTGGAGGCTGAATCAGAAGAAGTAGAAGAAGGAGAAGGAGAAGGTGAAGTCTGGAGGGTGAATCAGAAGAAGCAGAAGAAGGAGAAGGAGAAGGGGAAGTCTGGAGGGTGAATCAGAAGAAGCAGAAGAAGGAGGAGGAGAAGGTGAAGTCAGGAGGGTGAATCAGAAGAAGCAGAAGAAGGAGAAGGAGAAGGTGAATTTAGGAGGGTGAATCAGAAGAAGCAGAAGAAGGAGAAGGAGCAGGTGAAGTCAGGGGGGTGTAGCAGAAGAAGTAGAAGAAGGAGAAGGAGAAGGTGAAGTCAGGACGGTGAAGCAGAAGAAGCAGAAGAAGGAGAAGGAGAAGGTGAAGCCTGGAGGGCGCAGCAGAAGAAGCAGAAGAAGGAGAAGGAGAAGGTGAAGTCTGGAGTGTGAAGCAGAAGAAGCAGAAGAAGGAGAAGGAGAAGGTGAAGTCTGGAGGGCGCAGCAGAAGAAGAAGAAGAAGGAGAATGAGAAGGTGAAGTCTGGAGGGTGAATCAGAAGAAGCAGAAGAAGGAGAAGGAGAAGGTGAAGTCTGGAGGGTGAATCAGAAGAAGTAGAAGAAGGAGAAGGAGAAGGTGAAGTCTGGAGGGTGAAGCAGAAGAAGTAGAAGAAGGAGAAGGAGAAGGTGAAGTCAGGAGGGTGAATCAGAAGAAGTAGAAGAAGGAGAAGGAGAAGGTGAAGTCAGGAGGGTGAATCAGATGAAGCAGATGAAGGAGAAGGAGAAGGTGAAGTCTGGAGGGTGAATCAGAAGAAACAGAAGAAGGAGAAGGAGAAGGTGAAGTCTGGAGGGTGAATCAGAAGAAGCAGAAGAAAGAGAAGGAGAAGGTGAAGTCTGGAGGGTGAAGCAGAAGAAACAAAAAAAGGAGAAGGAGAAGGTGAAGACTGGAGGGTGAATCAGAAGAAGTAGAAGAAGGAGAAGGAGAAGGTGAAGTCTGGAGGGTGGATCAGAAGAAGTGGAAGAAGGAGAAGGAGAAGTTGAAGTCTGGAGGGTGAATCAGAAGAAGCAGAAGAAGGAGAAGGAGAAGGTGAAGTCTGGAGGGTGAATCAGAAGAAGCAGAAGAAGGAGAAGGAGAAGGTGAAGTCTGGAGGGTGAATCAGAAGAAGTAGAAGAAGGAGAAGGAGAAGATGAAGTCTGGAGGGTGAATCAGAAGAAACAGAAGAAGGAGAAGGAGAAGGTGAAGTCTGGAGGGTGAATCAGAAGAAGTAGAAGAAGGAGAAGGAGAAGGTGTAGTCTGGAGGGTGAATCAGAAGAAGTAGACGAAGGAGAAGGAGAAGGTGAAGTCTGGAGGGTGAATCAGAAGAAGCAGAAGAAGGAGAAGGAGAAGGTGAAGTCTGGAGGGTGAATCAGAAGAAGTAGAAGAAGGAGAAGGAGAAGGTGAAGTCTGGAGGGTGAATCAGAAGAAGCAGAAGAAGGAGAAGGAGAAGGTGTAGTCTGGAGGGTGAATCAGAAGAAGCAGAAGAAGGAGAAGGAGAAGGTGAAGTCTGGAGGGTGAATCAGAAGAAGTAGAAGAAGGAGAAGGAGAAGGTGAAGTCTGGAGGGCGCAGCAGAAGAAGAAGAAGAAGGAGAATGAGAAGGTGAAGTCTGGAGGGTGAATCAGAAGAAGCAGAAGAAGGAGAAGGAGAAGGTGAAGTCTGGAGGGTGAATCAGAAGAAGTAGAAGAAGGAGAAGGAGAAGGTGAAGTCTGGAGGGTGAAGCAGAAGAAGTAGAAGAAGGAGAAGGAGAAGGTGAAGTCAGGAGGGTGAATCAGAAGAAGTAGAAGAAGGAGAAGGAGAAGGTGAAGTCAGGAGGGTGAATCAGATGAAGCAGATGAAGGAGAAGGAGAAGGTGAAGTCTGGAGGGTGAATCAGAAGAAACAGAAGAAGGAGAAGGAGAAGGTGAAGTCTGGAGGGTGAATCAGAAGAAGCAGAAGAAAGAGAAGGAGAAGGTGAAGTCTGGAGGGTGAAGCAGAAGAAACAAAAAAAGGAGAAGGAGAAGGTGAAGACTGGAGGGTGAATCAGAAGAAGTAGAAGAAGGAGAAGGAGAAGGTGAAGTCTGGAGGGTGGATCAGAAGAAGTGGAAGAAGGAGAAGGAGAAGTTGAAGTCTGGAGGGTGAATCAGAAGAAGCAGAAGAAGGAGAAGGAGAAGGTGAAGTCTGGAGGGTGAATCAGAAGAAGCAGAAGAAGGAGAAGGAGAAGGTGAAGTCTGGAGGGTGAATCAGAAGAAGTAGAAGAAGGAGAAGGAGAAGATGAAGTCTGGAGGGTGAATCAGAAGAAACAGAAGAAGGAGAAGGAGAAGGTGAAGTCTGGAGGGTGAATCAGAAGAAGTAGAAGAAGGAGAAGGAGAAGGTGTAGTCTGGAGGGTGAATCAGAAGAAGTAGACGAAGGAGAAGGAGAAGGTGAAGTCTGGAGGGTGAATCAGAAGAAGCAGAAGAAGGAGAAGGAGAAGGTGAAGTCTGGAGGGTGAATCAGAAGAAGTAGAAGAAGGAGAAGGAGAAGGTGAAGTCTGGAGGGTGAATCAGAAGAAGCAGAAGAAGGAGAAGGAGAAGGTGTAGTCTGGAGGGTGAATCAGAAGAAGCAGAAGAAGGAGAAGGAGAAGGTGAAGTCTGGAGGGTGAATCAGAAGAAGTAGAAGAAGGAGAAGGAGAAGGTGAAGTCTGGAGGGTGGATCAGAAGAAGTGGAAGAAGGAGAAGGAGAAGTTGAAGTCTGGAGGGTGAATCAGAAGAAGCAGAAGAAGGAGAAGGAGAAGGTGAAGTCTGGAGGGTGAATCAGAAGAAGCAGAAGAAGGAGAAGGAGAAGGTGAAGTCTGGAGGGTGAATCAGAAGAAGTAGAAGAAGGAGAAGGAGAAGATGAAGTCTGGAGGGTGAATCAGAAGAAACAGAAGAAGGAGAAGGAGAAGGTGAAGTCTGGAGGGTGAATCAGAAGAAGTAGAAGAAGGAGAAGGAGAAGGTGTAGTCTGGAGGGTGAATCAGAAGAAGTAGACGAAGGAGAAGGAGAAGGTGAAGTCTGGAGGGTGAATCAGAAGAAGCAGAAGAAGGAGAAGGAGAAGGTGAAGTCTGGAGGGTGAATCAGAAGAAGTAGAAGAAGGAGAAGGAGAAGGTGAAGTCTGGAGGGTGAATCAGAAGAAGCAGAAGAAGGAGAAGGAGAAGGTGTAGTCTGGAGGGTGAATCAGAAGAAGCAGAAGAAGGAGAAGGAGAAGGTGAAGTCTGGAGGGTGAATCAGAAGAAGCAGAATAAGGAGAAGGAGAAGGTGAAGTCTGGAGGGTGAATCAGAAGAAGCAGAAGAAGGAGAAGGAGAAGGTGAAGTCTGGAGGGTGAATCAGAAGAAGTAGAAGAAGGAGAAGGAGAAGGTGAAGTCTGGAGGGTGAATCAGAAGAAGTATAAGAAGGAGAAGGAGAAGGTGAAGTCTGGAGGGTGAATCAGAAGAAGTAGAAGAAGGAGAAGGAGAAGGTGAAGTCTGGAGGGTGAAGCAGAAGAAGTAGATGAAGGAGAAGGAGAAGGTGAAGTCAGGAGGGTGAATCAGAAGAAGTAGAAGAAGGAGAAGGAGAATGTGAGTTCTGGAGGGTGAATCAGAAGAAGCAGAAGAAGGAGAAGGAGAAGGTGAAGTCTGGAGGGTGAATCAGATGAATCAGAAGAAGGAGAAGGAGAAGGTGAAGTCTGGAGGGTGAATCAGAAGAAGCAGAAGAAAGAGAAGGAGAAGGTGCAGTCTGGAGGGTGAAGCAGAAGAAACAGAAGAAGGAGAAGGAGAAGGTGAAGACTGGAGGGTGAATCAGAAGAAGTAGAAGAAGGAGAAGGAGAAGGTGAAGTCTGGAGGGTGAATCAGAAGAAGCAGAAGAAGGAGAAGGAGAAGGTGAAGTCTGGAGGGTGAATCAGAAGAAGGAGAAGAAGGAGAAGGAGAAGATGAAGTCTGGAGGGTGAATCAGAAGAAGTAGAAGAAGGAGAAGGAGAAGGTGAAGTCTGGAGGCTGAATCAGAAGAAGTAGAAGAAGGAGAAGGAGAAGGTGAAGTCTGGAGGGTGAATCAGTAGAAGCAGAAGAAGGAGAAGGAGAAGATGAAGACTGGAGGGTGAATCAGAAGAAGTAGAAGAAGGAGAAGGAGAAGGTGAGGTCTGGAGGGTGAATCAGAAGAAGCAGAAGAAGGAGAAGGAGAAGGTGAAGTCTGGAGGGTGAATCAGAAGAAGCAGAAGAAGGAGAAGGAGAAGGTGAAGTCTGGAGGGTGAATCAGAAGAAGCAGAAGAAGGAGAAGGAGAAGGTGAAGTCAGGAGGGTGAATCAGAAGAAGCAGAAGAAGGAGAAGGAGAAGGTGAATTTAGGAGGGTGAATCAGAAGAAGCAGAAGAAGGAGAAGGAGCAGGTGAAGTCAGGGGGGTGTAGCAGAAGAAGTAGAAGAAGGAGAAGGAGAAGGTGAAGTCAGGACGGTGAAGCAGAAGAAGCAGAAGAAGGAGAAGGAGAAGGTGAAGCCTGGAGGGCGCAGCAGAAGAAGCAGAAGAAGGAGAAGGAGAAGGTGAAGTCTGGAGTGTGAAGCAGAAGAAGCAGAAGAAGGAGAAGGAGAAGGTGAAGTCTGGAGGGCGCAGCAGAAGAAGCAGAAGAAGGAGAATGAGAAGGTGAAGTCTGGAGGGTGAATCAGAAGAAGCAGAAGAAGGAGAAGGAGAAGGTGAAGTCTGGAGGGTGAATCAGAAGAAGTAGAAGAAGGAGAAGGAGAAGGTGAAGTCTGGAGGGTGAAGCAGAAGAAGTAGAAGAAGGAGAAGGAGAAGGTGAAGTCAGGAGGGTGAATCAGAAGAAGTAGAAGAAGGAGAAGGAGAAGGTGAAGTCAGGAGGGTGAATCAGAAGAAGCAGAAGAAGGAGAAGGAGAAGGTGAAGTCTGGAGGGTGAATCAGAAGAATCAGAAGAAGGAGAAGGAGAAGGTGAAGTCTGGAGGGTGAATCAGAAGAAGCAGAAGAAAGAGAAGGAGAAGGTGAAGTCTGGAGGGTCAAGCAGAAGAAACAAAAAAAGGAGAAGGAGAAGGTGAAGACTGGAGGGTGAATCAGAAGACGTAGAAGAAGGAGAAGGAGAAGGTGAAGTCTGGAGGGTGAATCAGAAGAAGTGGAAGAAGGAGAAGGAGAAGTTGAAGTCTGGAGGGTGAATCAGAAGAAGCAGAAGAAGGAGAAGGAGAAGGTGAAGTCTGGAGGGTGAATCAGAAGAAGCAAAAAAAGGAGAAGGAGAAGATGAAGTCTGGAGGGTGAATCAGAAGAAGTAGAAGAAGGAGAAGGAGAAGGTGAAGTCTGGAGGGTGAATCAGAAGAAGTAGAAGAAGGAGAAGGAGAAGATGAAGTCTGGAGGGTGAATCAGAAGAAACAGAAGAAGGAGAAGGAGAAGGTGAAGTCTGGAGGGTGAATCAGAAGAAGTAGAAGAAGGAGAAGGAGAAGGTGTAGTCTGGAGGGTGAATCAGAAGAAGTAGACGAAGGAGAAGGAGAAGGTGAAGTCTGGAGGGTGAATCAGAAGAAGCAGAAGAAGGAGAAGGAGAAGGTGAAGTCTGGAGGGTGAATCAGAAGAAGTAGAAGAAGGAGAAGGAGAAGGTGAAGTCTGGAGGGTGAATCAGAAGAAGCAGAAGAAGGAGAAGGAGAAGGTGAAGTCTGGAGGGTGAATCAGAAGAAGCAGAAGAAGGAGAAGGAGAAGGTGAAGTCTGGAGGGTGAATCAGAAGAAGCAGAATAAGGAGAAGGAGAAGGTGAAGTCTGGAGGGTGAATCAGAAGAAGCAGAAGAAGGAGAAGGAGAAGGTGAAGTCTGGAGGGTGAATCAGAAGAAGTAGAAGAAGGAGAAGGAGAAGGTGAAGTCTGGAGGGTGAATCAGAAGAAGTATAAGAAGGAGAAGGAGAAGGTGAAGTCTGGAGGGTGAATCAGAAGAAGTAGAAGAAGGAGAAGGAGAAGGTGAAGTCTGGAGGGTGAAGCAGAAGGAGTAGATGAAGGAGAAGGAGAAGGTGAAGTCAGGAGGGTGAACCAGAAGAAGTAGAAGAAGGAGAAGGAGAAGGAGAGGTCTGGAGGGTGAATCAGAAGAAGCAGAAGAAGGAGAGGGAGAAGGTGAAGTCTGGAGGGTGAATCAGAAGAATCAGAAGAAGGAGAAGGAGAAGGTGAAGTCTGGAGGGTGAATCAGAAGAAGCAGAAGAAAGAGAAGGAGAAGGTGAAGTCTGGAGGGTGAAGCAGAAGAAACAGAAGAAGGAGAAGGAGAAGGTGAAGACTGGAGGGTGAATCAGAAGAAGTAGAAGAAGGAGAAGGAGAAGGTGAAGTCTGGAGGGTGAATCAGAAGAAGTAGAAGAAGGAGAAGGAGAAGGTGAAGTCTGGAGGGTGAATCAAAAGAAGCAGAAGAAGGAGAAGGAGAAGGTGAAGTCTGGAGGGTGAATCAGAAGAAGGAGAAGAAGGAGAAGGAGAAGATGACGTCTGGAGGGTGAATCAGAAGAAGTAGAAGAAGGAGAAGGAGAAGGTGAAGTCTGGAGGCTGAATCAGAAGAAGTAGAAGAAGGAGAAGGAGAAGGTGAAGTCTGGAGGGTGAATCAGAAGAAACAGAAGAAGGAGAAGGAGAAGGTGAAGTCTGGAGGGTGTATCAGAAGAAGTAGAAGAAGGAGAAGGAGAAGGTGTAGTCTGGAGGGTGAATCAGAAGAAGTAGACGAAGGAGAAGGAGAAGGTGAAGTCTGGAGGGTGAATCAGAAGAAGCAGAAGAAGGAGAAGGAGAAGGTGAAGTCTGGAGGGTGAATCAGAAGAAGTAGAAGAAGGAGAAGGAGAAGGTGAAGTCTGGAGGGTGAATCAGAAGAAGCAGAAGAAGGAGAAGGAGAAGGTGAAGTCTGGAGGGTGAATCAGAAGAAGCAGAAGAAGGAGAAGGAGAAGGTGAAGTCTGGAGGGTGAATCAGAAGAAACAGAAGAAGGAGAAGGAGAAGGTGAAGTCTGGAGGGTGAATCAGAAGAAGTAGAAGAAGGAGAAGGAGAAGGTGTAGTCTGGAGGGTGAATCATAAGAAGTAGACGAAGGAGAAGGAGAAGGTGAAGTCTGGAGGGTGAATCAGAAGAAGCAGAAGAAGGAGAAGGAGAAGATGAAGTCTGGAGGATGAATCAGAAGAAGTAGAAGAAGGAGAAGGAGAAGGTGAAGTCTGGAGGGTGTATCAGAAGAAGCAGAAGAAGGAGAAGGAGAAGGTGAAGTCTGGAGGGTGAATCAGAAGAAGCAGAAGAAGGAGAAGGAGAAGGTGAAGTCTGGAGGGTGAATCAGAAGAAGCAGAATAAGGAGAAGGAGAAGGTGAAGTCTGGAGGGTGAATCAGAAGAAGCAGAAGAAGGAGAAGGAGAAGGTGAAGTCTGGAGGATGAATCAGAAGAAGTAGAAGAAGGAGAAGGAGAAGGTGAAGTCTGGAGGGTGAATCAGAAAAAGTAGAAGAAGGAGAAGGAGAAGGTGAAGTCTGGAGGGTGAATCAGAAGAAGTAGAAGAAGGAGAAGGAGAAGGTGAAGTCTGGAGGGTGAAGCAGAAGAAGTAGAAGAAGGAGAAGGAGAAGGTGAAGTCAGGAGGGTGAATCAGAAGAAGTAGAAGAAGGAGAAGGAGAAGGTGAAGTCAGGAGGGTGAAGCAGAAGAAGCAGAAGAAGGAGAAGGAGAAGGTGAAGTCTGGAGGGTGAAGCAGAAGAAGCAGAAGAAGGAGAAGGAGAAGGTGAAGTCTGGAGGGTGAATCAGAAGAAGCAGAAGAAGGAGAAGGAGAAGGTGAAGTCTGGAGGGTGAATCAGAAGAAGCAGAAGAAGGAGAAGGAGAAGGTGAAGTCAGGAGGGTGAATCAGAAGAAGCAGAAGAAGGAGAAGGAGAAGGTGAATTTAGGAGGGTGAATCAGAAGAAGCAGAAGAAGGAGAAGGAGCAGGTGAAGTCAGGGGGGTGTAGCAGAAGAAGTAGAAGAAGGAGAAGGAGAAGGTGAAGTCAGGACGGTGAAGCAGAAGAAGCAGAAGAAGGAGAAGGAGAAGGTGAAGCCTGGAGGGCGCAGCAGAAGAAGCAGAAGAAGGAGAAGGAGAAGGTGAAGTCTGGAGTGTGAAGCAGAAGAAGCAGAAGAAGGAGAAGGAGAAGGTGAAGTCTGGAGGGCGCAGCAGAAGAAGCAGAAGAAGGAGAAAGAGAAGGTGAAGTCTGGAGTGTGAATCAGAAGAAGCAGAAGAAGGAGAAGGAGAAGGTGAAGTCTGGAGGGTGAATCAGAAGAAGTAGAAGAAGGAGAAGGAGAAGGTGAAGTCAGGAGGGTGAATCAGAAGAAGTAGAAGAAGGAGAAGGAGAAGGTGAAGTCAGGAGGGTGAATCAGAAGAAGCAGAAGAAGGAGAAGGAGAAGGTGAAGTCTGGAGGGCGAATCAGAAGAAACAGAAGAAGGAGAAGGAGAAGGTGAAGTCTGGAGGGTGAATCAGAAGAAGCAGAAGAAGGAGAAGGAGAAGGTGAAGTCTGGAGGTTGAATCAGAAGAAGCAGAATAACGAGAAGGAGAAGGTGAAGTCTGGAGGGTGAATCAGAAGAAGCAGAATAAGGAGAAGGAGAAGTTGAAGTCTGGAGGGTGAATCAGAAGAAGCAGAAGAAGGAGAAGGAGAAGGTGAAGTCTGGAGGGTGAATCAGAAGAGGTAGAAGAAGGAGAAGGAGAAGGTGAAGTCTGGAGGGTGAAGCAGAAGAAGGAGAAGAAGGAGAAGGAGAAGGAGAAGTCAGGAGGGTGAATCAGAAGAAGTAGAAGAAGGAGAAGGAGAAGGTGAAGCCAGGAGGGTGAATCAGAAGAAGCAGAAGAAGGAGAAGGAGAAGGTGAAGTCTGGAGGGTGAATCAGAAGAATCAGAAGAAGGAGAAGGAGAAGGTGAAGTCTGGAGGGTGAATCAGAAGAATCAGAAGAAAGAGATGGAGAAGGTGAAGTCTGGAGGCTGAAGCAGAAGAAACAGAAGAAGGAGAAGGAGAATGTGAAGACTGGAGGGTGAATCAGAAGAAGTAGAAGAAGGAGAAGGAGAAGGTGAAGTCTGGAGGGTGAATCAGAAGAAGTAGAAGAAGGAGAAGGAGAAGGTGAAGTCTGGAGGGTGAATCAGAAGAAGCAGAAGAAGGAGAAGGTGAAGGTGAAGTCTGGAGGGTGAATCAGAAGATGCAGAAGAAGGAGAAGGAGAAGATGAAGTCTGGAGGGTGAATCAGAAGAAGTAGAAGAAGGAGAAGGAGAAGGTGAAGTCTGGAGGGTGAATCAGAAGAAGTAGAAGAAGGAGAAGGAGAAGGTGAAGTCTGGAGGGTGAATCAGAAGAGGTAGAAGAAGGAGAAGGAGAAGGTGAAGTCTGGAGGGTGAAGCAGAAGAAGGAGAAGAAGGAGAAGGAGAAGGTGAAGTCAGGAGGGTGAATCAGAAGAAGCAGAAGAAGGAGAAGGAGAAGGTGAAGTCTGGAGGTTGAATCAGAAGAAGCAGAATAACGAGAAGGAGAAGGTGAAGTCTGGAGGGTGAATCAGAAGAAGCAGAATAAGGAGAAGGAGAAGGTGAAGTCTGGAGGGTGAATCAGAAGAAGCAGAAGAAGGAGAAGGAGAAGGTGAAGTCTGGAGGGTGAATCAGAAGAGGTAGAAGAAGGAGAAGGAGAAGGTGAAGTCAGGAGGGTGAAGCAGAAGAAGCAGAAGAAGGAGAAGGAGAAGGTGAAGTCTGGTGGGTGAAGCAGAAGAAGCAGAAGAAGGAGAAGGAGAAGGTGAAGTCTGGAGGGTGAAGCAGAAGAAGCAGAAGAAGGAGAAGGAGAAGGTGAAGTCAGGAGGGTGGATCAGAAGAAGTAGAAGAAGGAGAAGGAGAAGGTGAAGTCTGGAGGGTGAATCAGAAGAAGCAGAAGAAGGAGAAGGAGAAGGTGAAGTCTGGAGGGCGCAGCAGAAGAAGCAGAAGAAGGAGAAAGAGAAGGTGAAGTCTGGAGGGTGAAGCAGAAGAAGCAGAAGAAGGAGAAGGAGAGGGTGAAGTCTGGAGGGTGAATCAGAAGAAGTAGAAGAAGGAGAAGGAGAAGGTGAAGTCAGGAGAGTGAAGCAGAAGAAGCAGAAGAAGGAGAAGGAGAAGGTGAAGTCTGGAGGGCGAAGCAGAAGAAGCAGAAGAAGGAGAAGGAGAAGGTGAAGTCTGGAGGGTGAAGCAGAAGAAGCAGAAGAAGGAGAAGGAGTAGGTGAAGTCTGGAGGGTGAATCAGAAGAAGTAGAAGAAGGAGAAGGAGAAGGTGAAGTCAGGAGGGTGAAGCAGAAGAAGCAGAAGAAGGAGAAGGAGAAGGTGAAGTCTGGAGGGTGAAGCAGAAGAAGCAGAAGAAGGAGAAGGAGAAGGTGAAGTCTGGAGGGAGAATCAGAAGAAGCAGAAGAAGGAGAAGGAGAAGGTGAAGTCTGGAGGGTGAATCAGAAGAAGCAGAAGAAGGAGAAGGAGAAGGTGAAGTCAGGAGGGTGAATCAGAAGAAGCAGAAGAAGGAGAAGGAGAAGGTGAATTTAGGAGGGTGAATCAGAAGAAGCAGAAGAAGGAGAAGGAGCAGGTGAAGTCAGGGGGGTGTAGCAGAAGAAGTAGAAGAAGGAGAAGGAGAAGGTGAAGTCAGGACGGTGAAGCAGAAGAAGCAGAAGAAGGAGAAGGAGAAGGTGAAGCCTGGAGGGCGCAGCAGAAGAAGCAGAAGAAGGAGAAGGAGAAGGTGAAGTCTGGAGTGTGAAGCAGAAGAAGCAGAAGAAGGAGAAGGAGAAGGTGAAGTCTGGAGGGCGCAGCAGAAGAAGCAGAAGAAGGAGAATGAGAAGGTGAAGTCTGGAGGGTGAATCAGAAGAAGATTAAGAAGGAGAAGGAGAAGGTGAAGTCTGGAGGGTGAATCAGAAGAAGTAGAAGAAGGAGAAGGAGAAGGTGAAGTCTGGAGGGTGAATCAGAAGAAGTAGAAGAAGGAGAAGGAGAAGGTGAAGTCTGGAGGGCGAATCAGAAGAAACAGAAGAAGGAGAAGGAGAAGGTGAAGTCTGGAGGGTGAATCAGAAGAAGCAGAAGAAGGAGAAGGAGAAGGTGAAGTCTGGAGGTTGAATCAGAAGAAGCAGAATAACGAGAAGGAGAAGGTGAAGTCTGGAGGGTGAATCAGAAGAAGCAGAATAAGGAGAAGGAGAAGGTGAAGTCTGGAGGGTGAATCAGAAGAAGCAGAAGAAGGAGAAGGAGAAGGTGAAGTCTGGAGGGTGTATCAGAAGAGGTAGAAGAAGGAGAAGGAGAAGGTGAAGTCTGGAGGGTGAAGCAGAAGAAGGAGAAGAATGAGAAGGAGAAGGTGAAGTCAGGAGGGTGAATCAGAAGAAGTAGAAGAAGGAGAAGGAGAAGGTGAAGCCAGGAGGGTGAATCAGAAGAAGCAGAAGAAGGAGAAGGAGAAGGTGAAGTCAGGAGGGTGGATCAGAAGAAGTAGAAGAAGGAGAAGGAGAAGGTGCAGTCTGGAGGGTGAATCAGAAGAAGCAGAAGAAGGAGAAGGAGAAGGTGAAGTCTGGAGGTTGATTCAGAAGAAGCAGAATAACGAGAAGGAGAAGGTGAAGTCTGGAGGGTGAATCAGAAGAAGCAGAATAAGGAGAAGGAGAAGGTGAAGTCTGGAGGGTGAATCAGAAGAAGCAGAAGAAGGAGAAGGAGAAGGTGAAGTCTGGAGGGTGAATCAGAAGAGGTAGAAGAAGGAGAAGGAGAAGGTGAAGTCAGGAGGGTGAAGCAGAAGAAGCAGAAGAAGGAGAAGGAGAAGATGAAGTCTGGAGGGTGAATCAGAAGAAGTAGAAGAAGGAGAAGGAGAAGGTGAAGTCAGGAGGGTGAATGAGAAGAAGCAGAAGAAGTAGAAGGAGAAGGTGAAGTCTGGAGGGCGAATCAGAAGAAACAGAAGAAGGAGAAGGAGAAGGTGAAGTCTGGAGGGTGAATCAGAAGAAGCAGAAGAAGGAGAAGGAGAAGGTGAAGTCTGGAGGTTGAATCAGAAGAAGCAGAATAACGAGAAGGAGAAGGTGAAGTCTGGAGGGTGAATCAGAAGAAGCAGAATAAGGAGAAGGAGAAGGTGAAGTCTGGAGGGTGAATCAGAAGAAGCAGAAGAAGGAGAAGGAGAAGGTGAAGTCTGGAGGGTGAATCAGAAGAGGTAGAAGAAGGAGAAGGAGAAGGTGAAGTCTGGAGGGTGAAGCAGAAGAAGGAGAAGAAGGAGAAGGAGAAGGTGAATTCAGGAGGGTGAATCAGAAGAAGTAGAAGAAGGAGAAGGAGAAGGTGAAGCCAGGAGGGTGAATCAGAAGAAGCAGAAGAAGGAGAAGGAGAAGGTGAAGTCAGGAGGATGGATCAGAAGAAGTAGAAGAAGGAGAAGGAGAAGGTGCAGTCTGGAGGGTGAATCAGAAGAAGCAGAAGAAGGAGAAGGAGAAGGTGAAGTCTGGAGGTTGAATCAGAAGAAGCAGAATAACGAGAAGGAGAAGGTGAAGTCTGGAGGGTGAATCAGAAGAAGCAGAATAAGGAGAAGGAGAAGGTGAAGTCTGGAGGGTGAATCAGAAGAAGCAGAAGAAGGAGAAGGAGAAGGTGAAGTCTGGAGGGTGAATCAGAAGAGGTAGAAGAAGGAGAAGGAGAAGGTGAAGTCAGGAGGGTGAAGCAGAAGAAGCAGAAGAAGGAGAAGGAGAAGATGAAGTCTGGAGGGTGAATCCGAAGAAGTCGAAGAAGGAGAAGGAGAAGGTGAAGTCTGGAGGGTGAATCAGAAGAAGTAGAAGAAGGAGAAGGAGAAGGTGAAGTCTGGAGGGTGAATCAGAAGAGGTAGAAGAAGGAGAAGGAGAAGGTGAAGTCTGGAGGGTGAATCAGAAGAAGTAGAAGAAGGAGAAGGAGAAGGTGAAGTCTGGAGGGTGAATCAGAAGAAGCAGAAGAAGGAGAAGGAGAAGGTGAAGTCTGGAGGGTGAATCAGAAGAAGGAGAAGAAGGAGAAGGAGAAGATGAAGTCTGGAGGGTGAATCAGAAGAAGTAGAAGAAGGAGAAGGAGAAGGTGAAGTCTGGAGGCTGAATCAGAAGAAGTAGAAGAAGGAGAAGGAGAAGGTGAAGTCTGGAGGGTGAATCAGAAGAAGCAGAAGAAGGAGAAGGAGAAGGGGAAGTCTGGAGGGTGAATCAGAAGAAGCAGAAGAAGGAGGAGGAGAAGGTGAAGTCAGGAGGGTGAATCAGAAGAAGCAGAAGAAGGAGAAGGAGAAGGTGAATTTAGGAGGGTGAATCAGAAGAAGCAGAAGAAGGAGAAGGAGCAGGTGAAGTCAGGGGGGTGTAGCAGAAGAAGTAGAAGAAGGAGAAGGAGAAGGTGAAGTCAGGACGGTGAAGCAGAAGAAGCAGAAGAAGGAGAAGGAGAAGGTGAAGCCTGGAGGGCGCAGCAGAAGAAGCAGAAGAAGGAGAAGGAGAAGGTGAAGTCTGGAGTGTGAAGCAGAAGAAGCAGAAGAAGGAAAAGGAGAAGGTGAAGTCTGGAGGGCGCAGCAGAAGAAGAAGAAGAAGGAGAATGAGAAGGTGAAGTCTGGAGGGTGAATCAGAAGAAGCAGAAGAAGGAGAAGGAGAAGGTGAAGTCTGGAGGGTGAATCAGAAGAAGTAGAAGAAGGAGAAGGAGAAGATGAAGTCTGGAGGGTGAAGCAGAAGAAGTAGAAGAAGGAGAAGGAGAAGGTGAAGTCAGGAGGGTGAATCAGAAGAAGTAGAAGAAGGAGAAGGAGAAGGTGAAGTCAGGAGGGTGAATCAGAAGAAGCAGATGAAGGAGAAGGAAAAGGTGAAGTCTGGAGGGTGAATCAGAAGAATCAGAAGAAGGAGAAGGAGAAGGTGAAGTCTGGAGGGTGAATCAGAAGAAGCAGAAGAAAGAGAAGGAGAAGGTGAAGTCTGGAGGGTGAAGCAGAAGAAACAAAAAAAGGAGAAGGAGAAGGTGAAGACTGGAGGGTGAATCAGAAGAAGTAGAAGAAGGAGAAGGAGAAGGTGAAGTCTGGAGGGTGGATCAGAAGAAGTGGAAGAAGGAGAAGGAGAAGTTGAAGTCTGGAGGGTGAATCAGAAGAAGCAGAAGAAGGAGAAGGAGAAGGTGAAGTCTGGAGGGTGAATCAGAAGAAGCAGAAGAAGGAGAAGGAGAAGGTGAAGTCTGGAGGGTGAATCAGAAGAAGTAGAAGAAGGAGAAGGAGAAGATGAAGTCTGGAGGGTGAATCAGAAGAAACAGAAGAAGGAGAAGGAGAAGGTGAAGTCTGGAGGGTGAATCAGAAGAAGTAGAAGAAGGAGAAGGAGAAGGTGTAGTCTGGAGGGTGAATCAGAAGAAGTAGACGAAGGAGAAGGAGAAGGTGAAGTCTGGAGGGTGAATCAGAAGAAGCAGAAGAAGGAGAAGGAGAAGGTGAAGTCTGGAGGGTGAATCAGAAGAAGTAGAAGAAGGAGAAGGAGAAGGTGAAGTCTGGAGGGTGAATCAGAAGAAGCAGAAGAAGGAGAAGGAGAAGGTGTAGTCTGGAGGGTGAATCAGAAGAAGCAGAAGAAGGAGAAGGAGAAGGTGAAGTCTGGAGGGTGAATCAGTAGAAGCAGAATAAGGAGAAGGAGAAGGTGAAGTCTGGAGGGTGAATCAGAAGAAGCAGAAGAAGGAGAAGGAGAAGGTGAAGTCTGGAGGGTGAATCAGAAGAAGTAGAAGAAGGAGAAGGAGAAGGTGAAGTCTGGAGGGTGAATCAGAAGAAGTATAAGAAGGAGAAGGAGAAGGTGAAGTCTGGAGGGTGAATCAGAAGAAGTAGAAGAAGGAGAAGGAGAAGGTGAAGTCTGGAGGGTGAAGCAGAAGAAGTAGATGAAGGAGAAGGAGAAGGTGAAGTCAGGAGGGTGAATCAGAAGAAGTAGAAGAAGAAGAAGGAGAATGTGAGTTCTGGAGGGTGAATCAGAAGAAGCAGAAGAAGGAGAAGGAGAAGGTGAAGTCTGGAGGGTGAATCAGATGAATCAGAAGAAGGAGAAGGAGAAGGTGAAGTCTGGAGGGTGAATCAGAAGAAGCAGAAGAAAGAGAAGGAGAAGGTGCAGTCTGGAGGGTGAAGCAGAAGAAACAGAAGAAGGAGAAGGAGAAGGTGAAGACTGGAGGGTGAATCAGAAGAAGTAGAAGAAGGAGAAGGAGAAGGTGAAGTCTGGAGGGTGAATCAGAAGAAGTAGAAGAAGGAGAAGGAGAAGGTGCAGTCTGGAGGGTGAATCAGAAGAAGCAGAAGAAGGAGAAGGAGAAGGTGAAGTCTGGAGGGTGAATCAGAAGAAGGAGAAGAAGGAGAAGGAGAAGATGAAGTCTGGAGGGTGAATCAGAAGAAGTAGAAGAAGGAGAAGGAGAAGGTGAAGTCTGGAGGCTGAATCAGAAGAAGTAGAAGAAGGAGAAGGAGAAGGTAAAGTCTGGAGGGTGAATCAGAAGAAGCAGAAGAAGGAGAAGGAGAAGATGAAGTCTGGAGGGTGAATCAGAAGAAGTAGAAGAAGGAGAAGGAGAAGGTGAGGTCTGGAGGGTGAATCAGAAGAAGCAGAAGAAGGAGAAGGAGAAGGTGAAGTCTGGAGGGTGAATCAGAAGAAGCAGAAGAAGGAGAAGGAGAAGGTGAAGTCTGGAGGGTGAATCAGAAGAAGCAGAAGAAGGAGAAGGAGAAGGTGAAGTCAGGAGGGTGAATCAGAAGAAGCAGAAGAAGGAGAAGGAGAAGGTGAATTTAGGAGGGTGAATCAGAAGAAGCAGAAGAAGGAGAAGGAGCAGGTGAAGTCAGGGGGGTGTAGCAGAAGAAGTAGAAGAAGGAGAAGGAGAAGGTGAAGTCAGGACGGTGAAGCAGAAGAAGCAGAAGAAGGAGAAGGAGAAGGTGAAGCCTGGAGGGCGCAGCAGAAGAAGCAGAAGAAGGAGAAGGAGAAGGTGAAGTCTGGAGTGTGAAGCAGAAGAAGCAGAAGAAGGAGAAGGAGAAGGTGAAGTCTGGAGGGCGCAGCAGAAGAAGCAGAAGAAGGAGAATGAGAAGGTGAAGTCTGGAGGGTGAATCAGAAGAAGCAGAAGAAGGAGAAGGAGAAGGTGAAGTCTGGAGGGTGAATCAGAAGAAGTAGAAGAAGGAGAAGGAGAAGGTGAAGTCTGGAGGGTGAAGCAGAAGAAGTAGAAGAAGGAGAAGGAGAAGGTGAAGTCAGGAGGGTGAATCAGAAGAAGTAGAAGAAGGAGAAGGAGAAGGTGAAGTCAGGAGGGTGAATCAGAAGAAGCAGAAGAAGGAGAAGGAGAAGGTGAAGTCTGGAGGGTGAATCAGAAGAATCAGAAGAAGGAGAAGGAGAAGGTGAAGTCTGGAGGGTGAATCAGAAGAAGCAGAAGAAAGAGAAGGAGAAGGTGAAGTCTGGAGGGTGAAGCAGAAGAAACAAAAAAAGGAGAAGGAGAAGGTGAAGACTGGAGGGTGAATCAGAAGACGTAGAAGAAGGAGAAGGAGAAGGTGAAGTCTGGAGGGTGAATCAGAAGAAGTGGAAGAAGGAGAAGGAGAAGTTGAAGTCTGGAGGGTGAATCAGAAGAAGCAGAAGAAGGAGAAGGAGAAGGTGAAGTCTGGAGGGTGAATCAGAAGAAGCAAAAAAAGGAGAAGGAGAAGATGAAGTCTGGAGGGTGAATCAGAAGAAGTAGAAGAAGGAGAAGGAGAAGGTGAAGTCTGGAGGGTGAATCAGAAGAAGTAGAAGAAGGAGAAGGAGAAGATGAAGTCTGGAGGGTGAATCAGAAGAAACAGAAGAAGGAGAAGGAGAAGGTGAAGTCTGGAGGGTGAATCAGAAGAAGTAGAAGAAGGAGAAGGAGAAGGTGTAGTCTGGAGGGTGAATCAGAAGAAGTAGACGAAGGAGAAGGAGAAGGTGAAGTCTGGAGGGTGAATCAGAAGAAGCAGAAGAAGGAGAAGGAGAAGGTGAAGTCTGGAGGGTGAATCAGAAGAAGTAGAAGAAGGAGAAGGAGAAGGTGAAGTCTGGAGGGTGAATCAGAAGAAGCAGAAGAAGGAGAAGGAGAAGGTGAAGTCTGGAGGGTGAATCAGAAGAAGCAGAAGAAGGAGAAGGAGAAGATGAAGTCTGGAGGGTGAATCAGAAGAAGCAGAATAAGGAGAAGGAGAAGGTGAAGTTTGGAGGGTGAATCAGAAGAAGCAGAAGAAGGAGAAGGAGAAGGTGAAGTCTGGAGGGTGAATCAGAAGAAGTAGAAGAAGGAGAAGGAGAAGGTGAAGTCTGGAGGGTGAATCAGAAGAAGTATAAGAAGGAGAAGGAGAAGGTGAAGTCTGGAGGGTGAATCAGAAGAAGTAGAAGAAGGAGAAGGAGAAGGTGAAGTCTGGAGGGTGAAGCAGAAGGAGTAGATGAAGGAGAAGGAGAAGGTGAAGTCAGGAGGGTGAACCAGAAGAAGTAGAAGAAGGAGAAGGAGAAGGAGAGGTCTGGAGGGTGAATCAGAAGAAGCAGAAGAAGGAGAGGGAGAAGGTGAAGTCTGGAGGGTGAATCAGAAGAATCAGAAGAAGGAGAAGGAGAAGGTGAAGTCTGGAGGGTGAATCAGAAGAAGCAGAAGAAAGAGAAGGAGAAGGTGAAGTCTGGAGGGTGAAGCAGAAGAAACAGAAGAAGGAGAAGGAGAAGGTGAAGACTGGAGGGTGAATCAGAAGAAGTAGAAGAAGGAGAAGGAGAAGGTGAAGTCTGGAGGGTGAATCAGAAGAAGTAGAAGAAGGAGAAGGAGAAGGTGAAGTCTGGAGGGTGAATCAGAAGAAGCAGAAGAAGGAGAAGGAGAAGGTGAAGTCTGGAGGGTGAATCAGAAGAAGGAGAAGAAGGAGAAGGAGAAGATGAAGTCTGGAGGGTGAATCAGAAGAAGTAGAAGAAGGAGAAGGAGAAGGTGAAGTCTGGAGGCTGAATCAGAAGAAGTAGAAGAAGGAGAAGGAGAAGGTGAAGTCTGGAGGGTGAATCAGAAGAAACAGAAGAAGGAGAAGGAGAAGGTGAAGTCTGGAGGGTGTATCAGAAGAAGTAGAAGAAGGAGAAGGAGAAGGTGTAGTCTGGAGGGTGAATCAGAAGAAGTAGACGAAGGAGAAGGAGAAGGTGAAGTCTGGAGGGTGAATCAGAAGAAGCAGAAGAAGGAGAAGGAGAAGGTGAAGTCTGGAGGGTGAATCAGAAGAAGTAGAAGAAGGAGAAGGAGAAGGTGAAGTCTGGAGGGTGAATCAGAAGAAGCAGAAGAAGGAGAAGGAGAAGGTGAAGTCTGGAGGGTGAATCAGAAGAAGCAGAAGAAGGAGAAGGAGAAGGTGAAGTCTGGAGGGTGAATCAGAAGAAACAGAAGAAGGAGAAGGAGAAGGTGAAGTCTGGAGGGTGAATCAGAAGAAGTAGAAGAAGGAGAAGGAGAAGGTGTAGTCTGGAGGGTGAATCAGAAGAAGTAGACGAAGGAGAAGGAGAAGGTGAAGTCTGGAGGGTGAATCAGAAGAAGTAGAAGAAGGAGAAGGAGAAGGTGAAGTCTGGAGGGTGAATCAGAAGAAACAGAAGAAGGAGAAGGAGAAGGTGAAGTCTGGAGGGTGAATCAGAAGAAGTAGAAGAAGGAGAAGGAGAAGGTGTAGTCTGGAGGGTGAATCATAAGAAGTAGACGAAGGAGAAGGAGAAGGTGAAGTCTGGAGTGTGAATCAGAAGAAGCAGAAGAAGGAGAAGGAGAAGATGAAGTCTGGAGGATGAATCAGAAGAAGTAGAAGAAGGAGAAGGAGAAGGTGAAGTCTGGAGGGTGAATCAGAAGAAGCAGAAGAAGGAGAAGGAGAAGGTGAAGTCTGGAGGGTGAATCAGAAGAAGCAGAAGAAGGAGAAGGAGAAGGTGAAGTCTGGAGGGTGAATCAGAAGAAGCAGAATAAGGAGAAGGAGAAGGTGAAGTCTGGAGGGTGAATCAGAAGAAGCAGAAGAAGGAGAAGGAGAAGGTGAAGTCTGGAGGATGAATCAGAAGAAGTAGAAGAAGGAGAAGGAGAAGGTGAAGTCTGGAGGGTGAATCAGAAAAAGTAGAAGAAGGAGAAGGAGAAGGTGAAGTCTGGAGGGTGAATCAGAAGAAGTAGAAGAAGGAGAAGGAGAAGGTGAAGTCTGGAGGGTGAAGCAGAAGAAGTAGAAGAAGGAGAAGGAGAAGGTGAAGTCAGGAGGGTGAATCAGAAGAAGTAGAAGAAGGAGAAGGAGAAGGTGAAGTCAGGAGGGTGAAGCAGAAGAAGCAGAAGAAGGAGAAGGAGAAGGTGAAGTCTGGAGGGTGAAGCAGAAGAAGCAGAAGAAGGAGAAGGAGAAGGTGAAGTCTGGAGGGTGAATCAGAAGAAGCAGAAGAAGGAGAAGGAGAAGGTGAAGTCTGGAGGGTGAATCAGAAGAAGCAGAAGAAGGAGAAGGAGAAGGTGAAGTCAGGAGGGTGAATCAGAAGAAGCAGAAGAAGGAGAAGGAGAAGGTGAATTTAGGAGGGTGAATCAGAAGAAGCAGAAGAAGGAGAAGGAGCAGGTGAAGTCAGGGGGGTGTAGCAGAAGAAGTAGAAGAAGGAGAAGGAGAAGGTGAAGTCAGGACGGTGAAGCAGAAGAAGCAGAAGAAGGAGAAGGAGAAGGTGAAGCCTGGAGGGCGCAGCAGAAGAAGCAGAAGAAGGAGAAGGAGAAGGTGAAGTCTGGAGTGTGAAGCAGAAGAAGCAGAAGAAGGAGAAGGAGAAGGTGAAGTCTGGAGGGCGCAGCAGAAGAAGCAGAAGAAGGAGAATGAGAAGGTGAAGTCTGGAGGGTGAATCAGAAGAAGCAGAAGAAGGAGAAGGAGAAGGTGAAGTCTGGAGGGTGAATCAGAAGAAGTAGAAGAAGGAGAAGGAGAAGGTGAAGTCAGGAGGGTGAATCAGAAGAAGTAGAAGAAGGAGAAGGAGAAGGTGAAGTCAGGAGGGTGAATCAGAAGAAGCAGAAGAAGGAGAAGGAGAAGGTGAAGTCTGGAGGGCGAATCAGAAGAAACAGAAGAAGGAGAAGGAGAAGGTGAAGACTGGAGGGTGAATCAGAAGAAGCAGAAGAAGGAGAAGGAGAAGGTGAAGTCTGGAGGTTGAATCAGAAGAAGCAGAATAACGAGAAGGAGAAGGTGAAGTCTGGAGGGTGAATCAGAAGAAGCAGAATAAGGAGAAGGAGAAGGTGAAGTCTGGAGGGTGAATCAGAAGAAGCAGAAGAAGGAGAAGGAGAAGGTGAAGTCTGGAGGGTGAATCAGAAGAGGTAGAAGAAGGAGAAGGAGAAGGTGAAGTCTGGAGGGTGAAGCAGAAGAAGGAGAAGAAGGAGAAGGAGAAGGAGAAGTCAGGAGGGTGAATCAGAAGAAGTAGAAGAAGGAGAAGGAGAAGGTGAAGCCAGGAGGGTGAATCAGAAGAAGCAGAAGAAGGAGAAGGAGAAGGTGAAGTCTGGAGGGTGAATCAGAAGAATCAGAAGAAGGAGAAGGAGAAGGTGAAGTCTGGAGGGTGAATCAGAAGAATCAGAAGAAAGAGAAGGAGAAGGTGAAGTCTGGAGGCTGAAGCAGAAGAAACAGAAGAAGGAGAAGGAGAATGTGAAGACTGGAGGGTGAATCAGAAGAAGTAGAAGAAGGAGAAGGAGAAGGTGAAGTCTGGAGGGTGAATCAGAAGAAGTAGAAGAAGGAGAAGGAGAAGGTGAAGTCTGGAGGGTGAATCAGAAGAAGCAGAAGAAGGAGAAGGTGAAGGTGAAGTCTGGAGGGTGAATCAGAAGATGCAGAAGAAGGAGAAGGAGAAGATGAAGTCTGGAGGGTGAATCAGAAGAAGTAGAAGAAGGAGAAGGAGAAGGTGAAGTCTGGAGGGTGAATCAGAAGAAGTAGAAGAAGGAGAAGGAGAAGGTGAAGTCTGGAGGGTGAATCAGAAGAGGTAGAAGAAGGAGAAGGAGAAGGTGAAGTCTGGAGGGTGAAGCAGAAGAAGGAGAAGAAGGAGAAGGAGAAGGTGAAGTCAGGAGGGTGAATCAGAAGAAGCAGAAGAAGGAGAAGGAGAAGGTGAAGTCTGGAGGTTGAATCAGAAGAAGCAGAATAACGAGAAGGAGAAGGTGAAGTCTGGAGGGTGAATCAGAAGAAGCAGAATAAGGAGAAGGAGAAGGTGAAGTCTGGAGGGTGAATCAGAAGAAGCAGAAGAAGGAGAAGGAGAAGGTGAAGTCTGGAGGGTGAATCAGAAGAGGTAGAAGAAGGAGAAGGAGAAGGTGAAGTCAGGAGGGTGAAGCAGAAGAAGCAGAAGAAGGAGAAGGAGAAGGTGAAGTCTGGTGGGTGAAGCAGAAGAAGCAGAAGAAGGAGAAGGAGAAGATGAAGTCTGGAGGGTGAAGCAGAAGAAGCAGAAGAAGGAGAAGGAGAAGGTGAAGTCAGGAGGGTGGATCAGAAGAAGTAGAAGAAGGAGAAGGAGAAGGTGAAGTCTGGAGGGTGAATCAGAAGAAGCAGTAGAAGGAGAAGGAGAAGGTGAAGTCTGGAGGGCGCAGCAGAAGAAGCAGAAGAAGGAGAAAGAGAAGGTGAAGTCTGGAGGGTGAAGCAGAAGAAGCAGAAGAAGGAGAAGGAGAGGGTGAAGTCTGGAGGGTGAATCAGAAGAAGTAGAAGAAGGAGAAGGAGAAGGTGAAGTCAGGAGAGTGAAGCAGAAGAAGCAGAAGAAGGAGAAGGAGAAGGTGAAGTCTGGAGGGCGAAGCAGAAGAAGCAGAAGGAGAAGGAGAAGGTGAAGTCTGGAGGGTGAAGCAGAAGAAGCAGAAGAAGGAGAAGGAGTAGGTGAAGTCTGGAGGGTGAATCAGAAGAAGTAGAAGAAGGAGAAGGAGAAGGTGAAGTCAGGAGGGTGAAGCAGAAGAAGCAGAAGAAGGAGAAGGAGAAGGTGAAGTCTGGAGGGTGAAGCAGAAGAAGCAGAAGAAGGAGAAGGAGAAGGTGAAGACTGGAGGGAGAATCAGAAGAAGCAGAAGAAGGAGAAGGAGAAGGTGAAGTCTGGAGGGTGAATCAGAAGAAGCAGAAGAAGGAGAAGGAGAAGGTGAAGTCAGGAGGGTGAATCAGAAGAAGCAGAAGAAGGAGAAGGAGAAGGTGAATTTAGGAGGGTGAATCAGAAGAAGCAGAAGAAGGAGAAGGAGCAGGTGAAGTCAGGGGGGTGTAGCAGAAGAAGTAGAAGAAGGAGAAGGAGAAGGTGAAGTCAGGACGGTGAAGCAGAAGAAGCAGAAGAAGGAGAAGGAGAAGGTGAAGCCTGGAGGGCGCAGCAGAAGAAGCAGAAGAAGGAGAAGGAGAAGGTGAAGTCTGGAGTGTGAAGCAGAAGAAGCAGAAGAAGGAGAAGGAGAAGGTGAAGTCTGGAGGGCGCAGCAGAAGAAGCAGAAGAAGGAGAATGAGAAGGTGAAGTCTGGAGGGTGAATCAGAAGAAGAAGAAGAAGGAGAAGGAGAAGGTGAAGTCTGGAGGGTGAATCAGAAGAAGTAGAAGAAGGAGAAGGAGAAGGTGAAGTCAGGAGGGTGAATCAGAAGAAGTTGAAGAAGGAGAAGGAGAAGGTGAAGTCTGGAGGGCGAATCAGAAGAAACAGAAGAAGGAGAAGGAGAAGGTGAAGTCTGGAGGGTGAATCAGAAGAAGCAGAAGAAGGAGAAGGAGAAGGTGAAGTCTGGAGGTTGAATCAGAAGAAGCAGAATAACGAGAAGGAGAAGGTGAAGTCTGGAGGGTGAATCAGAAGAAGCAGAATAAGGAGAAGGAGAAGGTGAAGTCTGGAGGGTGAATCAGAAGAAGCAGAAGAAGGAGAAGGAGAAGGTGAAGTCTGGAGGGTGAATCAGAAGAGGTAGAAGAAGGAGAAGGAGAAGGTGAAGTCTGGAGGGTGAAGCAGAAGAAGGAGAAGAATGAGAAGGAGAAGGTGAAGTCAGGAGGGTGAATCAGAAGAAGTAGAAGAAGGAGAAGGAGAAGGTGAAGCCAGGAGGGTGAATCAGAAGAAGCAGAAGAAGGAGAAGGAGAAGGTGAAGTCAGGAGGGTGGATCAGAAGAAGTAGAAGAAGGAGAAGGAGAAGGTGCAGTCTGGAGGGTGAATCAGAAGAAGCAGAAGAAGGAGAAGGAGAAGGTGAAGTCTGGAGGTTGATTCAGAAGAAGCAGAATAACGAGAAGGAGAAGGTGAAGTCTGGAGGGTGAATCAGAAGAAGCAGAATAAGGAGAAGGAGAAGGTGAAGTCTGGAGGGTGAATCAGAAGAAGCAGAAGAAGGAGAAGGAGAAGGTGAAGTCTGGAGGGTGAATCAGAAGAGGTAGAAGAAGGAGAAGGAGAAGGTGAAGTCAGGAGGGTGAAGCAGAAGAAGCAGAAGAAGGAGAAGGAGAAGATGAAGTCTGGAGGGTGAATCAGAAGAAGTAGAATAAGGAGAAGGAGAAGGTGAAGTCAGGAGGGTGAATGAGAAGAAGCAGAAGAAGTAGAAGGAGAAGGTGAAGTCTGGAGGGCGAATCAGAAGAAACAGAAGAAGGAGAAGGAGAAGGTGAAGTCTGGAGGGTGAATCAGAAGAAGCAGAAGAAGGAGAAGGAGAAGGTGAAGTCTGGAGGTTGAATCAGAAGAAGCAGAATAACGAGAAGGAGAAGGTGAAGTCTGGAGGGTGAATCAGAAGAAGCAGAATAAGGAGAAGGAGAAGGTGAAGTCTGGAGGGTGAATCAGAAGAAGCAGAAGAAGGAGAAGGAGAAGGTGAAGTCTGGAGGGTGAATCAGAAGAGGTAGAAGAAGGAGAAGGAGAAGGTGAAGTCTGGAGGGTGAAGCAGAAGAAGGAGAAGAAGGAGAAGGAGAAGGTGAAGTCAGGAGGGTGAATCAGAAGAAGTAGAAGAAGGAGAAGGAGAAGGTGAAGCCAGGAGGGTGAATCAGAAGAAGCAGAAGAAGGAGAAGGAGAAGGTGAAGTCAGGAGGATGGATCAGAAGAAGTAGAAGAAGGAGAAGGAGAAGGTGCAGTCTGGAGGGTGAATCAGAAGAAGCAGAAGAAGGAGAAGGAGAAGGTGAAGTCTGGAGGTTGAATCAGAAGAAGCAGAATAACGAGAAGGAGAAGGTGAAGTCTGGAGGGTGAATCAGAAGAAGCAGAATAAGGAGAAGGAGAAGGTGAAGTCTGGAGGGTGAATCAGAAGAAGCAGAAGAAGGAGAAGGAGAAGGTGAAGTCTGGAGGGTGAAGCAGAAGAGGTAGAAGAAGGAGAAGGAGAAGGTGAAGTCTGGAGGGTGAAGCAGAAGAAGGAGAAGAAGGAGAAGGAGAAGGTGAAGTCAGGAGGGTGAATCAGAAGAAGCAGAAGAAGGAGAAGGAGAAGGTGAAGTCTGGAGGGCGAATCAGAAGAAACAGAAGAAGGAGAAGGAGAAGGTGAAGTCTGGAGGTTGAATCAGAAGAAGCAGAATAACGAGAAGGAGAAGGTGAAGTCTGGAGGGTGAATCAGAAGAAGCAGAATAAGGAGAAGGAGAAGGTGAAGTCTGGAGGGTGAATCAGAAGAAGCAGAAGAAGGAGAAGGAGAAGGTGAAGTCTGGAGGGTGAATCAGAAGAGGTAGAAGAAGGAGAAGGAGAAGGTGAAGTCTGGAGGGTGAAGCAGAAGAAGGAGAAGAATGAGAAGGAGAAGGTGAAGTCAGGAGGGTGAATCAGAAGAAGTAGAAGAAGGAGAAGGAGAAGGTGAAGCCAGGAGGGTGAATCAGAAGAAGCAGAAGAAGGAGAAGGAGAAGGTGAAGTCAGGAGGGTGGATCAGAAGAAGTAGAAGAAGGAGAAGGAGAAGGTGCAGTCTGGAGGGTGAATCAGAAGAAGCAGAAGAAGGAGAAGGAGAAGGTGAAGTCTGGAGTTTGATTCAGAAGAAGCAGAATAACGAGAAGGAGAAGGTGAAGTCTGGAGGGTGAATCAGAAGAAGCAGAATAAGGAGAAGGAGAAGGTGAAGTCTGGAGGGTGAATCAGAAGAAGCAGAAGAAGGAGAAGGAGAAGGTGAAGTCTGGAGGGTGAATCAGAAGAGGTAGATGAAGGAGAAGGAGAAGGTGAAGTCAGGAGGGTGAAGCAGAAGAAGCAGAAGAAGGAGAAGGAGAAGATGAAGTCTGGAGGGTGAATCAGAAGAAGTAGAAGAAGGAGAAGGAGAAGGTGAAGTCAGGAGGGTGAATGAGAAGAAGCAGAAGAAGTAGAAGGAGAAGGTGAAGTCTGGAGGGCGAATCAGAAGAAACAGAAGAAGGAGAAGGAGAAGGTGAAGTCTGGAGGGTGAATCAGAAGAAGCAGAAGAAGGAGAAGGAGAAGGTGAAGTCTGGAGGGTGAATCAGAAGAAGCAGAAGAAGGAGAAGGAGAAGGTGAAGTCTGGAGGGTGAATCAGAAGAGGTAGAAGAAGGAGAAGGAGAAGGTGAAGTCTGGAGGGTGAAGCAGAAGAAGGAGAAGAAGGAGAAGGAGAAGGTGAAGTCAGGAGGGTGAATCAGAAGAAGTAGAAGAAGGAGAAGGAGAAGGTGAAGCCAGGAGGGTGAATCAGAAGAAGCAGAAGAAGGAGAAGGAGAAGGTGAAGTCAGGAGGATGGATCAGAAGAAGTAGAAGAAGGAGAAGGAGAAGGTGCAGTCTGGAGGGTGAATCAGAAGAAGCAGAAGAAGGAGAAGGAGAAGGTGAAGTCTGGAGGTTGAATCAGAAGAAGCAGAATAACGAGAAGGAGAAGGTGAAGTCTGGAGGGTGAATCAGAAGAAGCAGAATAAGGAGAAGGAGAAGGTGAAGTCTGGAGGGTGAATCAGAAGAAGCAGAAGAAGGAGAAGGAGAAGGTGAAGTCTGGAGGGTGAAGCAGAAGAGGTAGAAGAAGGAGAAGGAGAAGGTGAAGTCTGGAGGGTGAAGCAGAAGAAGGAGAAGAAGGAGAAGGAGAAGGTGAAGTCAGGAGGGTGAATCAGAAGAAGCAGAAGAAGGAGAAGGAGAAGGTGAAGTCTGGAGGTTGAATCAGAAGAAGCAGAATAACGAGAAGGAGAAGGTGAAGTCTGGAGGGTGAATCAGAAGAAGCAGAATAAGGAGAAGGAGAAGGTGAAGTCTGGAGGGTGAATCAGAAGAAGCAGAAGAAGGAGAAGGAGAAGGTGAAGTCTGGAGGGTGAATCAGAAGAGGTAGAAGAAGGAGAAGGAGAAGGTGAAGTCAGGAGGGTGAAGCAGAAGAAGCAGAAGAAGGAGAAGGAGAAGGTGAAGTCTGGTGGGTGAAGCAGAAGAAGCAGAAGAAGGAGAAGGAGAAGGTGAAGTCTGGAGGGTGAAGCAGAAGAAGCAGAAGAAGGAGAAGGAGAAGGTGAAGTCAGGAGGGTGGATCAGAAGAAGTAGAAGAAGGAGAAGGAGAAGGTGAAGTCTGGAGGGTGAATCAGAAGAAGCAGAAGAAGGAGAAGGAGAAGGTGAAGTCTGGAGGGCGCAGCAGAAGAAGCAGAAGAAGGAGAAAGAGAAGGTGAAGTCTGGAGGGTGAAGCAGAAGAAGCAGAAGAAGGAGAAGGAGAGGGTGAAGTCTGGAGGGTGAATCAGAAGAAGTAGAAGAAGGAGAAGGAGAAGGTGAAGTCAGGAGAGTGAAGCAGAAGAAGCAGAAGAAGGAGAAGGAGAAGGTGAAGTCTGGAGGGCGAAGCAGAAGAAGCAGAAGAAGGAGAAGGAGAAGGTGAAGTCTGGAGGGTGAAGCAGAAGAAGCAGAAGAAGGAGAAGGAGTAGGTGAAGTCTGGAGGGTGAATCAGAAGAAGTAGAAGAAGGAGAAGGAGAAGGTGAAGTCAGGAGGGTGAAGCAGAAGAAGCAGAAGAAGGAGAAGGAGAAGGTGAAGTCTGGAGGGTGAAGCAGAAGAAGCAGAAGAAGGAGAAGGAGAAGGTGAAGTCTGGAGGGAGAATCAGAAGAAGCAGAAGAAGGAGAAGGAGAAGGTGAAGTCTGGAGGGTGAATCAGAAGAAGCAGAAGAAGGAGAAGGAGAAGGTGAAGTCAGGAGGGTGAATCAGAAGAAGCAGAAGAAGGAGAAGGAGAAGGTGAATTTAGGAGGGTGAATCAGAAGAAGCAGAAGAAGGAGAAGGAGCAGGTGAAGTCAGGGGGGTGTAGCAGAAGAAGTAGAAGAAGGAGAAGGAGAAGGTGAAGTCAGGACGGTGAAGCAGAAGAAGCAGAAGAAGGAGAAGGAGAAGGTGAAGCCTGGAGGGCGCAGCAGAAGAAGCAGAAGAAGGAGAAGGAGAAGGTGAAGTCTGGAGTGTGAAGCAGAAGAAGCAGAAGAAGGAGAAGGAGAAGGTGAAGTCTGGAGGGCGCAGCAGAAGAAGCAGAAGAAGGAGAATGAGAAGGTGAAGTCTGGAGGGTGAATCAGAAGAAGAAGAAGAAGGAGAAGGAGAAGGTGAAGTCTGGAGGGTGAATCAGAAGAAGTAGAAGAAGGAGAAGGAGAAGGTGAACTCAGGAGGGTGAATCAGAAGAAGTAGAAGAAGGAGAAGGAGAAGGTGAAGTCTGGAGGGCGAATCAGAAGAAACAGAAGAAGGAGAAGGAGAAGGTGAAGTCTGGAGGGTGAATCAGAAGAAGCAGAAGAAGGAGAAGGAGAAGGTGAAGTCTGGAGGTTGAATCAGAAGAAGCAGAATAACGAGAAGGAGAAGGTGAAGTCTGGAGGGTGAATCAGAAGAAGCAGAATAAGGAGAAGGAGAAGGTGAAGTCTGGAGGGTGAATCAGAAGAAGCAGAAGAAGGAGAAGGAGAAGGTGAAGTCTGGAGGGTGAATCAGAAGAGGTAGAAGAAGGAGAAGGAGAAGGTGAAGTCTGGAGGGTGAAGCAGAAGAAGGAGAAGAATGAGAAGGAGAAGGTGAAGTCAGGAGGGTGAATCAGAAGAAGTAGAAGAAGGAGAAGGAGAAGGTGAAGCCAGGAGGGTGAATCAGAAGAAGCAGAAGAAGGAGAAGGAGAAGGTGAAGTCAGGAGGGTGGATCAGAAGAAGTAGAAGAAGGAGAAGGAGAAGGTGCAGTCTGGAGGGTGAATCAGAAGAAGCAGAAGAAGGAGAAGGAGAAGGTGAAGTCTGGAGGTTGATTCAGAAGAAGCAGAATAACGAGAAGGAGAAGGTGAAGTCTGGAGGGTGAATCAGAAGAAGCAGAATAAGGAGAAGGAGAAGGTGAAGTCTGGAGGGTGAATCAGAAGAAGCAGAAGAAGGAGAAGGAGAAGGTGAAGTCTGGAGGGTGAATCAGAAGAGGTAGAAGAAGGAGAAGGAGAAGGTGAAGTCAGGAGGGTGAAGCAGAAGAAGCAGAAGAAGGAGAAGGAGAAGATGAAGTCTGGAGGGTGAATCAGAAGAAGTAGAAGAAGGAGAAGGAGAAGGTGAAGTCAGGAGGGTGAATGAGAAGAAGCAGAAGAAGTAGAAGGAGAAGGTGAAGTCTGGAGGGCGAATCAGAAGAAACAGAAGAAGGAGAAGGAGAAGGTGAAGTCTGGAGGGTGAATCAGAAGAAGCAGAAGAAGGAGAAGGAGAAGGTGAAGTCTGGAGGTTGAATCAGAAGAAGCAGAATAACGAGAAGGAGAAGGTGAAGTCTGGAGGGTGAATCAGAAGAAGCAGAATAAGGAGAAGGAGAAGGTGAAGTCTGGAGGGTGAATCAGAAGAAGCAGAAGAAGGAGAAGGAGAAGGTGAAGTCTGGAGGGTGAATCAGAAGAGGTAGAAGAAGGAGAAGGAGAAGGTGAAGTCTGGAGGGTGAAGCAGAAGAAGGAGAAGAAGGAGAAGGAGAAGGTGAAGTCAGGAGGGTGAATCAGAAGAAGTAGAAGAAGGAGAAGGAGAAGGTGAAGCCAGGAGGGTGAATCAGAAGAAGCAGAAGAAGGAGAAGGAGAAGGTGAAGTCAGGAGGATGGATCAGAAGAAGTAGAAGAAGGAGAAGGAGAAGGTGCAGTCTGAAGGGTGAATCAGAAGAAGCAGAAGAAGGAGAAGGAGAAGGTGAAGTCTGGAGGTTGAATCAGAAGAAGCAGAATAACGAGAAGGAGAAGGTGAAGTCTGGAGGGTGAATCAGAAGAAGCAGAATAAGGAGAAGGAGAAGGTGAAGTCTGGAGGGTGAATCAGAAGAAGCAGAAGAAGGAGAAGGAGAAGGTGAAGTCTGGAGGGTGAATCAGAAGAGGTAGAAGAAGGAGAAGGAGAAGGTGAAGTCAGGAGGGTGAAGCAGAAGAAGCAGAAGAAGGAGAAGGAGAAGATGAAGTCTGGAGGGTGAATCAGAAGAAGTCGAAGAAGGAGAAGGAGAAGGTGAAGTCTGGAGGGTGAATCAGAAGAAGCAGAAGAAGGAGAAGGAGAAGGTGAAGTCTGGAGGGTGAATCAGAAGAAGCAGAAGAAGGAGAAGGAGAAGGTGAAGTCTGGAGGGTGAATCAGAAGAAGCAGAATAAGGAGAAGGAGAAGGTGAAGTCTGGAGGGTGAATCAGAAGAAGCAGAAGAAGGAGAAGGAGAAGGTGAAGTCAGGAGGATGAATCAGAAGAAGTAGAAGAAGGAGAAGGAGAAGGTGAAGTCTGGAGAGTGAATCAGAAGAAGTAGAAGAAGGAGAAGGAGAAGGTGAAGTCTGGAGGGTGAATCAGAAGAAGTAGAAGAAGGAGAAGGAGAAGGTGAAGTCTGGAGGGTGAAGCAGAAGAAGTAGAAGAAGGAGAAGGAGAAGGTGAAGTCAGGAGGGTGAATCAGAAGAAGTAGAAGAAGGAGAAGGAGAAGGTGAAGTCAGGAGGTTGAAGCAGAAGAAGCAGAAGAAGGAGAAGGAGAAGGTGAAGTCTGGAGGGTGAAGCAGAAGAAGCAGAAGAAGGAGAAGGAGAAGGTGAAGTCTGGAGGGTGAATCAGAAGAAGCAGAAGAAAGAGAAGGAGAAGGTGAAGTCTGGAGGGTGAATCAGAAGAAGTAGAAGAAGGAGAAGGAGAAGGTGAAGTCTGGAGGGTGAATCAGAAGAAGCAGAAGAAGGAGAAGGAGAAGGTGAAGTCTGGAGAGTGAATCAGAAGAAGCAGAAGAAGGAGAAGGAAAAGGTGAAGTCTGGAGGGTGAATCAGAAGAAGCAGAAGAAGGAGAAGGAGAAGGTGAAGTCTGGAGGGTGAATCAGAAGAAGCAGAATAAGGAGAAGGAGAAGGTGAAGTCTGGAGGGTGAATCAGAAGAAGCAGAAGAAGGAGAAGGAGAAGGTGAAGTCTGGAGGGTGAATCAGAAGAAGCAGAAGAAGGAGAAGGAGAAGGTGAAGTCTGGAGGTTGAATCAGAAGAAGCAGAATAACGAGAAGGAGAAGGTGAAGTCTGGAGGGTGAATCAGAAGAAGCAGAATAAGGAGAAGGAGAAGGTGAAGTCTGGAGGGTGAATCAGAAGAAGCAGAAGAAGGAGAAGGAGAAGGTGAAGTCTGGAGGGTGAATCAGAAGAGGTAGAAGAAGGAGAAGGAGAAGGTGAAGTCTGGAGGGTGAAGCAGAAGAAGGAGAAGAAGGAGAAGGAGAAGGTGAAGTCAGGAGGGTGAATCAGAAGAAGTAGAAGAAGGAGAAGGAGAAGGTGAAGCCAGGAGGGTGAATCAGAAGAAGCAGAAGAAGGAGAAGGAGAAGGTGAAGTCTGGAGGGTGAATCAGAAGAATCAGAAGAAGGAGAAGGCGAAGGTGAAGTCTGGAGGGTGAATCAGAAGAATCAGAAGAAAGAGAAGGAGAAGGTGAAGTCTGGAGGCTGAAGCAGAAGAAACAGAAGAAGGAGAAGGAGAATGTGAAGACTGGAGGGAGAATCAGAAGAAGTAGAAGAAGGAGAAGGAGAAGGTGAAGTCTGGAGGGTGAATCAGAAGAAGTAGAAGAAGGAGAAGGAGAAGGTGAAGTCTGGAGGGTGAATCAGAAGAAGCAGAAGAAGGAGAAGGAGAAGGTGAAGTCTGGAGGGTGAATCAGAAGATGCAGAAGAAGGAGCAGGAGAAGATGAAGTCTGGAGGGTGAATCAGAAGAAGTAGAAGAAGGAGAAGGAGAAGTTGAAGTCTGGAGGGTGAATCAGAAGAAACAGAAGAAGGAGAAGGAGAAGGTGAAGTCTGGAAGGTGAATCAGAAGAAGTAGAAGAAGGAGAAGGAGAAGGTGTAGTCTGGAGGGTGAATCAGAAGAAGTAGACGAAGGAGAAGGAGAAGGTGAAGTCTGGAGGGTGAATCAGAAGAAGCAGAAGAAGCAGAAGGAGAAGATGAAGTCTGGAGGGTGAATCAGAAGAAGTAGAAGAAGGAGAAGGAGAAGGTGAAGTCTGGAGGGTGAATCAGAAGAAGCAGAAGAAGGAGAAGGAGAAGGTGAAGTCTGGAGGGTGAATCAGAAGAAGCAGAAGAAGGAGAAGGAGAAGGTGAAGTCTGGAGGGTGAATCAGAAGAAGCAAAATAAGGAGAAGGAGAAGGTGAAGTCTGGAGGGTGAATCAGAAGAAGCAGAAGAAGGAGAAGGAGAAAGTGAAGTCTGGAGGATGAATCAGAAGAAGTAGAAGAAGGAGAAGGAGAAGGTGAAGTCTGGAGGGTGAATCAGAAGAAGTAGAAGAAGGAGAAGGAGAAGGTGAAGTCTGGAGGGTGAATCAGAAGAAGTAGAAGAAGGAGAAGGAGAAGGTGAAGTCTGGAGGGTGAAGCAGAAGAAGTAGAAGAAGGAGAAGGAGAAGGGGAAGTCAGGAGGGTGAATCAGAAGAAGTAGAAGAAGGAGAAGGAGAAGGTGAAGTCAGGAGGGTGAAGCAGAAGAAGCAGAAGAAGGAGAAGGAGAAGGTGAAGTCTGGAGGGTGAAGCAGAAGAAGCAGAAGAAGGAGAAGGAGAAGGTGAAGTCTGGAGGGTGAATCAGAAGAAGCAGAAGAAAGAGAAGGAGAAGGTGAAGTCTGGAGGGTGAATCAGAAGAAGTAGAAGAAGGAGAAGGAGAAGGTGAAGTCTGGAGGGTGAATCAGAAGAAGCAGAAGAAGGAGAAGGAGAAGGTGAAGTCTGGAGGGTGAATCAGAAGAAGCAGAAGAAGGAGAAGGAAAAGGTGAAGACTGGAGGGTGAATCAGAAGAAGCAGAAGAAGGAGAAGGAGAAGGTGAAGTCTGGAGGGTGAAGCAGAAGAAGTAGAAGAAGGAGAAGGAGAAGGTGAAGTCAGGAGGGTGAATCAGAAGAAGCAGAAGAAGGAGAAGGAGAAGGTGAAGTCTGGAGGATGAATCAGAAGAATCAGAAGAAGGAGAAGGAGAAGATGAAGTCTGGAGGGTGAATCAGAAGAAGCAGAAGAAAGAGAAGGAGAAGGTGAAGTCTGGAGGGTGAAGCAGAAGAAACAGAAGAAGGAGAAGGAGTAGGTGAAGACTGGAGGGTGAATCAGAAGAAGTAGAAGAAGGAGAAGGAGAAGGTGAAGTCTGGAGGGTGAATCAGACGAAGTAGAAGAAGGAGAAGGAGAAGGTGAAATCTGGAGGGTGAATCAGAAGAAGCAGAAGAAGGAGAAGGAGAAGGTGAAGTTAGGAGGGTGAATCAGAAGAAGCAGAAGAAGGAGAAGGAGCAGGTGAAGTCAGTGGGGTGAAGCAGAAGAAGTAGAAGAAGGAGAAGTAGAAGGTGAAGTCAGGACGGTGAAGCAGAAGAAGCAGAAGAAGGAGAAGGAGAAGGTGAAGTCTGGAGGGTGAAGCAGAAGAAGCAGAAGAAGGAGAAGGAGAGGGTGAAGTCTGGAGGGTGAATCAGAAGAAGTAGAAGAAGGAGAATGAGAAGGTGAAGTCAGGAGAGTGAAGCAGAAGAAGCAGAAGAAGGAGAAGGAGAAGGTGAAGTCTGGAGGGCGAAGCAGAAGAAGGAGAAGGAGAAGGTGAAGTCTGGGGGGTGAAGCAGAAGAAGCAGAAGAAGGAGAAGGAGTAGGTGAAGTCTGGAGGGTGAATCAGAAGAAGTAGAAGAAGGAGAAGGATAAGGTGAAGTCAGGAGGGTGAAGCAGAAGAAGCAGAAGAAGGAGAAGGAGAAGGTGAAGTCTGGTGGGTGAAGCAGAAGAAGCAGAAGAAGGAGAAGGAGAAGGTGAAGTCTGGAGGGTGAAGCAGAAGAAGCAGAAGAAGGAGAAGGAGAAGGTGAAGTCAGGAGGGTGGATCAGAAGAAGTAGAAGAAGGAGAAGGAGAAGGTGAAGTCTGGAGGGTGAATCAGATGAAGCAGAAGAAGGAGAAGGAGAAGGTGAAGTTTGGAGGGCGCAGCAGAAGAAGCAGAAGAAGGAGAAAGAGAAGGTGAAGTCTGGAGGGTGAAGCAGAAGAAGCAGAAGAAGGAGAAGGAGAGGGTGAAGTCTGGAGGGTGAATCAGAAGAAGTAGAAGAAGGAGAAGGAGAAGGTGAAGTCTGGAGGGTGAAGCAGAAGAAGTAGAAGAAGGAGAAGGAGAATTGAAGTCAGGAGGGTGAATCAGAAGAAGCAGAAGAAGGAGAAGGAGAAGGTGAAGTCTGGAGGGTGAATCGGAAGAATCAGAAGAAGGAGAAGGAGAAGATGAAGTCTGGAGGGTGAATCAGAAGAAGCAGAAGAAAGAGAAGGAGAAGGTGAAGTCTGGAGGGTGAAGCAGAAGAAACAGAAGAAGGAGAGGGAGTAGGTGAAGACTGGAGGGTGAATCAGAAGAAGTAGAAGAAGGAGAAGGAGAAGGTGAAGTCTGGAGGGTGAATCAGACGAAGTAGAAGAAGGAGAAGGAGAAGGTGAAGTCTGGAGGGTGAATCAGAAGAAGCAGAAGAAGGAGAAGGAGAAGGTGAAGTTAGGAGGGTGAATCAGAAGAAGCAGAAGAAGGAGAAGGAGCAGGTGAAGTCAGGGGGGTGAAGCAGAAGAAGTAGAAGAAAGAGAAGGAGAAGGTGAAGTCAGGACGGTGAAGCAGAAGAAGCAGAAGAAGGAGAAGGAGAAGGTGAAGTCTGGAGGGTGAAGCAGAAGAAGCAGAAGAAGGAGAAGGAGAGGGTGAAGTCTGGAGGGTGAATCAGAAGAAGTAGAAGAAGGAGAAGGAGAAGGTGAAGTCAGGAGAGTGAAGCAGAAGAAGCAGAAGAAGGAGAAGGAGAAGGTGAAGTCTGGAGGGCGAAGCAGAAGAAGCAGAAGAAGGAGAAGGAGAAGGTGAAGTCTGGAGGGTGAAGCAGAAGAAGCAGAAGAAGGAGAAGGAGTAGGTGAAGTCTGGAGGGTGAATCAGAAGAAGTAGAAGAAGGAGAAGGATAAGGTGAAGTCAGGAGGGTGAAGCAGAAGAAGCAGAAGAAGGAGAAGGAGAAGGTGAAGTCTGGTGGGTGAAGCAGAAGAAGCAGAAGAAGGAGAAGGAGAAGGTGAAGTCTGGAGAGTGAAGCAGAAGAAGCAGAAGAAGGAGAAGGAGAAGGTGAAGTCAGGAGGGTGGATCAGAAGAAGTAGAAGAAGGAGAAGGAGAAGGTGAAGTCTGGAGGGTGAATCAGAAGAAGCAGAAGAAGGAGAAGGAGAAGGTGAAGTCTGGAGGGCGCAGCAGAAGAAGCAGAAGAAGGAGAAAGAGAAGGTGAAGTCTGGAGGGTGAAGCAGAAGAAGCAGAAGAAGGAGAAGGAGAGGGTGAAGTCTGGAGGGTGAATCAGAAGAAGTAGAAGAAGGAGAAGGAGAAGGTGAAGTCAGGAGAGTGAAGCAGAAGAAGCAGAAGAAGGAGAAGGAGAAGGTGAAGTCTGGAGGGCGAAGCAGAAGAAGCAGAAGAAGTAGAAGGAGTAGGTGAAGTCTGGAGGGTGAACCAGAAGAAGCAGAAGAAGGAGAAGGAGTAGGTGAAGTCAGAAGGGTGAAGCAGAAGAAGCAGAAGAAGGAGAAGGAGAAGGTGAAGTCTGGTGGGTGAAGCAGAAGAAGCAGAAGAAGGAGAAGGAGAAGGTGAAGTCTGGAGGGTGAAGCAGAAGAAGCAGAAGAAGGAGAAGGAGAAGGTGAAGTCAGGAGGGTGGATCAGAAGAAGTAGAAGAAGGAGAAGGAGAAGGTGAAGTCTGGAGGGTGAATCAGAAGAAGCAGAAGAAGGAGAAGGAGAAGGTGAAGTCTGGAGGGCACAGCAGAAGAAGCAAAAGAAGGAGAAAGAGAAGGTGAAGTCTGGAGGGTGAAGCAGAAGAAGCAGAAGAAGGAGAAGGAGAGGGTGAAGTCTGGAGGGTGAATCAGAAGAAGTAGAAGAAGGAGAAGGAGAAGGTGAAGTCAGGAGAGTGAAGCAGAAGAAGCAGAAGAAGGAGAAGGAGAAGTTGAAGTCTGGAGGGCGAAGCAGAAGAAGCAGAAGAAGGAGAAGGAGAAGGTGAAGTCTGGAGGGTGAAGCAGAAGAAGCAGAAGAAGGAGAAGGAGTAGGTGAAGTCTGGAGGGTGAATCAGAAGAAGTCGAAGAAGGAGAAGGAGAAGGTGAAGTCAGGAGGGTGAAGCAGAAGAAGCAGAAGAAGGAGAAGGAGAAGGTGAAGTCTGGAGGGTGAAGCAGAAGAAGCAGAAGAAGGAGAAGGAGAAGGTGAAGTCTGGAGGGTGAATCAGAAGAAGCAGAAGAAGGAGAAGGAGAAGGTGAAGTCTGGAGGGTGAATCAGAAGAAGCAGAAGAAGGAGAAGGAGAAGGTGAAGTCAGGAGGGTGAATCAGAAGAAGCAGAAGAAGGAGAAGGAGAAGGTGAATTTAGGAGGGTGAATCAGAAGGAGCAGAAGAAGGAGAAGGAGCAGGTGAAGTCAGGGGGGTGTAGCAGAAGAAGTAGAAGAAGGAGAAGGAGAAGGTGAAGTCAGGACGGTGAAGCAGAAGAAGCAGAAGAAGGAGAAGGAGAAGGTGAAGCCTGGAGGGCGCAGCAGAAGAAGCAGAAGAAGGAGAAGGAGAAGGTGAAGTCTCGAGTGTGAAGCAGAAGAAGCAGAAGAAGGAGAAGGATAAGGTGAAGTCAGGAGGGTGAAGCAGAAGAAGCAGAAGAAGGAGAAGGAGAAGGTGAAGTCTGGTGGGTGAAGCAGAAGAAGCAGAAGAAGGAGAAGGAGAAGGTGAAGTCTGGAGGGTGAAGCAGAAGAAGCAGAAGAAGGAGAAGGAGAAGGTGAAGTCAGGAGGGTGGATCAGAAGAAGTAGAAGAAGGAGAAGGAGAAGGTGAAGACTGGAGGGTGAATCAGAAGAAGCAGAAGAAGGAGAAGGAGAAGGTGAAGTCTGGAGGGCGCAGCAGAAGAAGCAGAAGAAGGAGAAAGAGAAGGTGAAGTCTGGAGGGTGAAGCAGAAGAAGCAGAAGAAGGAGAAGGAGAGGGTGAAGTCTGGAGGGTGAATCAGAAGAAGTAGAAGAAGGAGAAGGAGAAGGTGAAGTCTGGAGGGTGAAGCAGAAGAAGTAGAAGAAGGAGAAGGAGAAGGTGAAGTCAGGAGGGTGAATCAGAAGAAGCAGAAGAAGGAGAAGGAGAAGGTGAAGTCTGGAGGGTGAATCGGAAGAATCAGAAGAAGGAGAAGGAGAAGATGAAGTCTGGAGGGTGAATCAGAAGAAGCAGAAGAAAGAGAAGGAGAAGGTGAAGTCTGGAGGGTGAAGCAGAAGAAACAGAAGAAGGAGAGGGAGTAGGTGAAGACTGGAGGGTGAATCAGAAGAAGTAGAAGAAGGAGAAGGAGAAGGTGAAGTCTGGAGGGTGAATCAGACGAAGTAGAAGAAGGAGAAGGAGAAGGTGAAGTCTGGAGGGTGAATCAGAAGAAGCAGAAGAAGGAGAAGGAGAAGGTGAAGTTAGGAGGGTGAATCAGAAGAAGCAGAGGAAGGAGAAGGAGCAGGTGAAGTCAGGGGGGTGAAGCAGAAGAAGTAGAAGAAGGAGAAGGAGAAGGTGAAGTCAGGACGGTGAAGCAGAAGAAGCAGAAGAAGGAGAAGGAGAAGGTGAAGTCTGGAGGGTGAAGCAGAAGAAGCAGAAGAAGGAGAAGGAGAGGGTGAAGTCTGGAGGGTGAATCAGAAGAAGTAGAAGAAGGAGAAGGAGAAGGTGAAGTCAGGAGAGTGAAGCAGAAGAAGCAGAAGAAGGAGAAGGAGAAGTTGAAGTCTGGAGGGCGAAGCAGAAGAAGCAGAAGAAGGAGAAGGAGAAGGTGAAGTCTGGAGGGTGAAGCAGAAGAAGCAGAAGAAGGAGAAGGAGTAGGTGAAGTCTGGAGGGTGAATCAGAAGAAGTAGAAGAAGGAGAAGGATAAGGTGAAGTCAGGAGGGTGAAGCAGAAGAAGCAGAAGAAGGAGAAGGAGAAGGTGAAGTCTGGTGGGTGAAGCAGAAGAAGCAGAAGAAGGAGAAGGAGAAGGTGAAGTCTGGAGGGTGAAGCAGAAGAAGCAGAAGAAGGAGAAGGAGAAGGTGAAGTCAGGAGGGTGGATCAGAAGAAGTAGAAGAAGGAGAAGGAGAAGGTGAAGTCTGGAGGGTGAATCAGAAGAAGCAGAAGAAGGAGAAGGAGAAGGTGAAGTCTGGAGGGCGCAGCAGAAGAAGCAGAAGAAGGAGAAAGAGAAGGTGAAGTCTGGAGGGTGAAGCAGAAGAAGCAGAAGAAGGAGAAGGAGAGGGTGAAGTCTGGAGGGTGAATCAGAAGAAGTAGAAGAAGGAGAAGGAGAAGGTGAAGTCAGGAGAGTGAAGCAGAAGAAGCAGAAGAAGGAGAAGGAGAAGGTGAAGTCTGGAGGGCGAAGCAGAAGAAGCAGAAGAAGTAGAAGGAGTAGGTGAAGTCTGGAGGGTGAAGCAGAAGAAGCAGAAGAAGGAGAAGGAGTAGGTGAAGTCAGAAGGGTGAAGCAGAAGAAGCAGAAGAAGGAGAAGGAGAAGGTGAAGTCTGGTGGGTGAAGCAGAAGAAGCAGAAGAAGGAGAAGGAGAAGGTGAAGTCTGGAGGGTGAAGCAGAAGAAGCAGAAGAAGGAGAAGGAGAAGGTGAAGTCAGGAGGGTGGATCAGAAGAAGTAGAAGAAGGAGAAGGAGAAGGTGAAGTCTGGAGGGTGAATCAGAAGAAGCAGAAGAAGGAGAAGGAGAAGGTGAAGTCTGGAGGGCACAGCAGAAGAAGCAAAAGAAGGAGAAAGAGAAGGTGAAGTCTGGAGGGTGAAGCAGAAGAAGCAGAAGAAGGAGAAGGAGAGGGTGAAGTCTGGAGGGTGAATCAGAAGAAGTAGAAGAAGGAGAAGGAGAAGGTGAAGTCAGGAGAGTGAAGCAGAAGAAGCAGAAGAAGGAGAAGGAGAAGTTGAAGTCTGGAGGGCGAAGCAGAAGAAGCAGAAGAAGGAGAAGGAGAAGGTGAAGTCTGGAGGGTGAAGCAGAAGAAGCAGAAGAAGGAGAAGGAGTAGGTGAAGTCTGGAGGGTGAATCAGAAGAAGTCGAAGAAGGAGAAGGAGAAGGTGAAGTCAGGACGGTGAAGCAGAAGAAGCAGAAGAAGGAGAAGGAGAAGGTGAAGTCTGGAGGGTGAAATAGAAGAAGCAGAAGAAGGAGAAGGAGAAGGTGAAGTCTGGAGGGTGAATCAGAAGAAGCAGAAGAAGGAGAAGGAGAAGGTGAAGTCTGGAGGGTGAATCAGAAGAAGCAGAAGAAGGAGAAGGAGAAGGTGAAGTCAGGAGGGTGAATCAGAAGAAGCAGAAGAAGGAGAAGGAGAAGGTGAATTTAGGAGGGTGAATCAGAAGGAGCAGAAGAAGGAGAAGGAGCAGGTGAAGTCAGGGGGGTGTAGCAGAAGAAGTAGAAGAAGGAGAAGGAGAAGGTGAAGTCAGGACGGTGAAGCAGAAGAAGCAGAAGAAGGAGAAGGAGAAGGTGAAGCCTGGAGGGCGCAGCAGAAGAAGCAGAAGAAGGAGAAGGAGAAGGTGAAGTCTCGAGTGTGAAGCAGAAGAAGCAGAAGAAGGAGAAGGATAAGGTGAAGTCAGGAGGGTGAAGCAGAAGAAGCAGAAGAAGGAGAAGGAGAAGGTGAAGTCTGGTGGGTGAAGCAGAAGAAGCAGAAGAAGGAGAAGGAGAAGGTGAAGTCTGGAGGGTGAAGCAGAAGAAGCAGAAGAAGGAGAAGGAGAAGGTGAAGTCAGGAGGGTGGATCAGAAGAAGTAGAAGAAGGAGAAGGAGAAGGTGAAGACTGGAGGGTGAATCAGAAGAAGCAGAAGAAGGAGAAGGAGAAGGTGAAGTCTGGAGGGCGCAGCAGAAGAAGCAGAAGAAGGAGAAAGAGAAGGTGAAGTCTGGAGGGTGAAGCAGAAGAAGCAGAAGAAGGAGAAGGAGAGGGTGAAGTCTGGAGGGTGAATCAGAAGAAGTAGAAGAAGGAGAAGGAGAAGGTGAAGTCTGGAGGGTGAAGCAGAAGAAGTAGAAGAAGGAGAAGGAGAAGGTGAAGTCAGGAGGGTGAATCAGAAGAAGCAGAAGAAGGAGAAGGAGAAGGTGAAGTCTGGAGGGTGAATCGGAAGAATCAGAAGAAGGAGAAGGAGAAGATGAAGTCTGGAGGGTGAATCAGAAGAAGCAGAAGAAAGAGAAGGAGAAGGTGAAGTCTGGAGGGTGAAGCAGAAGAAACAGAAGAAGGAGAGGGAGTAGGTGAAGACTGGAGGGTGAATCAGAAGAAGTAGAAGAAGGAGAAGGAGAAGGTGAAGTCTGGAGGGTGAATCAGACGAAGTAGAAGAAGGAGAAGGAGAAGGTGAAGTCTGGAGGGTGAATCAGAAGAAGCAGAAGAAGGAGAAGGAGAAGGTGAAGTTAGGAGGGTGAATCAGAAGAAGCAGAGGAAGGAGAAGGAGCAGGTGAAGTCAGGGGGGCGCAGCAGAAGAAGCAGAAGAAGGAGAAAGAGAAGGTGAAGTCTGGAGGGTGAAGCAGAAGAAGCAGAAGAAGGAGAAGGAGAGGGTGAAGTCTGGAGGGTGAATCAGAAGAAGTAGAAGAAGGAGAAGGAGAAGGTGAAGTCAGGAGAGTGAAGCAGAAGAAGCAGAAGAAGGAGAAGGAGAAGGTGAAGTCTGGAGGCGAAGCAGAAGAAGCAGAAGAAGTAGAAGGAGTAGGTGAAGTCTGGAGGGTGAAGCAGAAGAAGCAGAAGAAGGAGAAGGAGTAGATGAAGTCAGAAGGGTGAAGCAGAAGAAGCAGAAGAAGGAGAAGGAGAAGGTGAAGTCTGGTGGGTGAAGCAGAAGAAGCAGAAGAAGGAGAAGGAGAAGGTGAAGTCTGGAGGGTGAAGCAGAAGAAGCAGAAGAAGGAGAAGGAGAAGGTGAAGTCAGGAGGGTGGATCAGAAGAAGTAGAAGAAGGAGAAGGAGAAGGTGAAGTCTGGAGGGTGAATCAGAAGAAGCAGAAGAAGGAGAAGGAGAAGGTGAAGTCTGGAGGGCACAGCAGAAGAAGCAAAAGAAGGAGAAAGAGAAGGTGAAGTCTGGAGGGTGAAGCAGAAGAAGCAGAAGAAGGAGAAGGAGAGGGTGAAGTCTGGAGGGTGAATCAGAAGAAGTAGAAGAAGGAGAAGGAGAAGGTGAAGTCAGGAGAGTGAAGCAGAAGAAGCAGAAGAAGGAGAAGGAGAAGTTGAAGTCTGGAGGGCGAAGCAGAAGAAGCAGAAGAAGGAGAAGGAGAAGGTGAAGTCTGGAGGGTGAAGCAGAAGAAGCAGAAGAAGGAGAAGGAGTAGGTGAAGTCTGGAGGGTGAATCAGAAGAAGTCGAAGAAGGAGAAGGAGAAGGTGAAGTCAGGACGGTGAAGCAGAAGAAGCAGAAGAAGGAGAAGGAGAAGGTGAAGTCTGGAGGGTGAAATAGAAGAAGCAGAAGAAGGAGAAGGAGAAGGTGAAGTCTGGAGGGTGAATCAGAAGAAGCAGAAGAAGGAGAAGGAGAAGGTGAAGTCTGGAGGGTGAATCAGAAGAAGCAGAAGAAGGAGAAGGAGAAGGTGAAGTCAGGAGGGTGAATCAGAAGAAGCAGAAGAAGGAGAAGGAGAAGGTGAATTTAGGAGGTTGAATCAGAAGAAGCAGAAGAAGTAGAAGGAGCAGGTGAAGTCAGGGGGGTGTAGCAGAAGAAGTAGAAGAAGGAGAAGGAGAAGGTGAAGTCAGGACGGTGAAGCAGAAGAAGCAGAAGAAGGAGAAGGAGAAGGTGAAGCCTGGAGGGCGCAGCAGAAGAAGCAGAAGAAGGAGAAGGAGAAGGTGAAGTCTCGAGTGTGAAGCAGAAGAAGCAGAAGTAGGAGAAGGAGAAGGTGAAGTCTGGAGGGTGAAGCAGAAGAAACAGAAGAAGGAGAAGGAGAAGGTGAAGACTGGAGGGTGAATCAGAAGAAGTAGAAGAAGGAGAAGGAGAAGGTGAAGTCTGGAGGGTGAATCAGAAGAAGTAGAAGAAGGAGAAGGAGAAGTTGAAGTCTGGAGGGTGAATCAGAAGAAGCAGAAGAAGGAGAAGGAGAAGGTGAAGTCTGGAGGGTGAATCAGAAGAAGCAGAAGAAGGAGAAGGAGAAGATGAAGTCTGGAGGGTGAATCAGAAGAAGTAGAAGAAGGAGAAGGAGAAGATGAAGTCTGGAGGGTGAATCAGAAGAAAGAGAAGAAGGAGAAGGAGAAGGTGAAGTCTGGAGGGTGAATCAGAAGAAGTAGAAGAAGGAGAAGGAGAAGGTGAAGTCTGGAGGGTGAATCAGAAGAAGCAGAAGAAGGAGAAGGAGAAGGTGAAGTCTGGAGGGTGAATCAGAAGAAGTAGAAGAAGGAGAAGGAGAAGGTGAAGTCTGGAGGGTGAATCAGAAGAAGCAGAAGAAAGAGAAGGAGAAGGTGAAGTCTGGAGGGTGAATCAGAAGAAGTAGAAGAAGGAGAAGGAGAAGGTGAAGTCTGGAGGGTGAATCAGAAGAAGCAGAAGAAGGAGAAGGAGAAGGTGATGTCTGGAGGGTGAATCAGAAGAAGCAGAAGAAGGAGAAGGAAAAGGTGAAGTCTGGAGGGTGAATCAGAAGAAGCAGAAGAAGGAGAAGGAGAAGGTGAAGTCTGGAGGGTGAACCAGAAGAAGCAGAATAAGGAGAAGGAGAAGGTGAAGTCTGGAGGGTGAATCAGAAGAAGCAGAAGAAGGAGAAGGAGAAGGTGAAGTCTGGAGGGTGAATCAGAAGAAGTAGAAGAAGGAGAAGGAGAAGGTGAAGTCTGGAGGGTGAAGCAGAAGAAGTAGAAGAAGGAGAAGGAGAAGGTGAAGTCAGGAGGGTGAATCAGAAGAAGCAGAAGAAGGAGAAGGAGAAGGTGAAGTCTGGAGGGTGAATCAGAAGAATCAGAAGAAGGAGAAGGAGAAGATGAAGTCTGGAGGGGGAATCAGAAGAAGCAGAAGAAAGAGAAGGAGAAGGTGAAGTCTGGAGGGTGAAGCAGAAGAAACAGAAGAAGGAGAAGGAGTAGGTGAAGACTGGAGGGTGAATCAGAAGAAGTAGAAGAAGGAGAAGGAGAAGGTGAAGTCTGGAGGGTGAATCAGACGAAGTAGAAGAAGGAGAAGGAGAAGGTGAAGTCTGGAGGGTGAATCAGAAGAAGCAGAAGAAGGAGAAGGAGAAGGTGAAGTTAGGAGGGTGAATCAGAAGAAGTAGAAGAAGGAGAAGGAGAAGGTGAAGTCAGGAGGGTGAAGCAGAAGAAGCAGAAGAAGGAGAAGGAGAAGTTGAAGTCTGGAGGGTGAAGCAGAAGAAGCAGAAGAAGGAGAAGGAGAAGGTGAAGTCTGGAGGGTGAATCAGAAGAAGCAGAAGAAGGAGAAGGAGAAGGTGAAGTCTGGAGGGTGAATCAGAAGAAGCAGAAGAAGGAGAAGGAGATGGTGAAGTCAGGAGGGTGAATCAGAAGAAGCAGAAGAAGGAGAAGGAGAAGGTGAATTTAGGAGGGTGAATCGGAAGAAGCAGAAGAAGGAGAAGGAGCAGGTGAAGTCAGGGGGGTGTAGCAGAAGAAGTAGAAGAAGGAGAATGAGAAGGTGAAGTCAGGACGGTGAAGCAGAAGAAGCAGAAGAAGGAGAAGGAGAAGGTGAAGCCTGGAGGGCGCAGCAGAAGAAGCAGAAGAAGGAGAAGGAGAAGGTGAAGTCTGGAGTGTGAAGCAGAAGAAGCAGAAGAAGGAGAAGGAGAAGGTGAAGTCTGGAGGGTGAAGCAGAAGAAACAGAAGAAGGAGAAGGAGAAGGTGAAGACTGGCGGGTGAATCAGAAGAAGTAGAAGAAGGAGAAGGAGAAGGTGAAGTCTGGAGGGTGAATCAGAAGAAGTAGAAGAAGGTGAAGGAGAAGTTGAAGTCTGGAGGGTGAATCAGAAGAAGCAGAAGAAGGAGAAGGAGAAGGTGAAGTTTGGAGGGTGAATCAGAGAAGCAGAAGAAGGAGAAGGAGAAGATGAAGTCTGGAGGGTGAATCAGAAGAAGTAGAAGAAGGAGAAGGAGAAGGTGAAGTCTGGAGGGTGAATCAGAAGAAGTAGAAGAAGGAGAAGGAGAAGATGAAGTCTGGAGGGTGAATCAGAAGAAAGAGAAGAAGGAGAAGGAGAAGGTGAAGTCTGGAGGGTGAATCAGAAGAAGTAGAAGAAGGAGAAGGAGAAGGTGTAGTCTGGAGGGTGAATCAGAAGAAGTAGACGAAGGAGAAGGAGAAGGTGAAGTCTGGAGGGTGAATCAGACGAAGTAGAAGAAGGAGAAGGAGAAGGTGAAGTCTGGAGGGTGAATCAGAAGAAGCAGAAGAAGGAGAAGGAGAAGGTGAAGTTAGGAGGGTGAATCAGAAGAAGCAGAAGAAGGAGAAGGAGCAGGTTAAGTCAGGGGGGTGAAGCAGAAGAAGTAGAAGAAGGAGAAGGAGAAGGTGAAGTCAGGACGGTGAAGCAGAAGAAGCAGAAGAAGGAGAAGGAGAAGGTGAAGTCTGGAGGGTGAAGCAGAAGAAGCAGAAGAAGGAGAAGGAGAGGGTGAAGTCTGGAGGGTGAATCAGAAGAAGTAGAAGAAGGAGAAGGAGAAGGTGAAGTCAGGAGAGTGAAGCAGAAGAAGCAGAAGAAGGAGAAGGAGAAGGTGAAGTCTGGAGGGCGAAGCAGAAGAAGCAGAAGAAGGAGAAGGAGAAGGTGAAGTCTGGAGGGTGAAGCAGAAGAAGCAGAAGAAGGAGAAGGAGTAGGTGAAGTCTGGAGGGTGAATCAGAAGAAGTAGAAGAAGGAGAAGGATAAGGTGAAGTCAGGAGGGTGAAGCAGAAGAAGCAGAAGAAGGAGAAGGAGAAGGTGAAGTCTGGTGGGTGAAGCAGAAGAAGCAGAAGAAGGAGAAGGAGAAGGTGAAGTCTGGAGGGTGAAGCAGAAGAAGCAGAAGAAGGAGAAGGAGAAGGTGAAGTCAGGAGGGTGGATCAGAAGAAGTAGAAGAAGGAGAAGGAGAAGGTGAAGTCTGGAGGGTGAATCAGAAGAAGCAGAAGAAGGAGAAGGAGAAGGTGAAGTCTGGAGGGCGCAGCAGAAGAAGCAGAAGAAGGAGAAAGAGAAGGTGAAGTCTGGAGGGTGAAGCAGAAGAAGCAGAAGAAGGAGAAGGAGAGGGTGAAGTCTGGAGGGTGAATCAGAAGAAGTAGAAGAAGGAGAAGGAGAAGGTGAAGTCAGGAGAGTGAAGCAGAAGAAGCAGAAGAAGGAGAAGGAGAAGGTGAAGTCTGGAGGGCGAAGCAGAAGAAGCAGAAGAAGTAGAAGGAGTAGGTGAAGTCTGGAGGGTGAAGCAGAAGACGCAGAAGAAGGAGAAGGAGTAGGTGAAGTCAGGAGGGTGAAGCAGAAGAAGCAGAAGAAGGAGAAGGAGAAGGTGAAGTCTGGTGGGTGAAGCAGAAGAAGCAGAAGAAGGAGAAGGAGAAGGTGAAGTCTGGAGGGTGAAGCAGAAGAAGCAGAAGAAGGAGAAGGAGAAGGTGAAGTCAGGAGGGTGGATCAGAAGAAGTAGAAGAAGGAGAAGGAGAAGGTGAAGTCTGGAGGGTGAATCAGAAGAAGCAGAAGAAGGAGAAGGAGAAGGTGAAGTCTGGAGGGCACAGCAGAAGAAGCAGAAGAAGGAGAAAGAGAAGGTGAAGTCTGGAGGGGTGAAGCAGAAGAAGCACGAAGAAGGAGAAGGAGAGGGTGAAGTCTGGAGGGTGAATCAGATGAAGTAGAAGAAGGAGAAGGAGAAGGTGAAGTTCAGGACGGTGAAGCAGAAGAAGCAGAAGAAGGAGAAGGAGAAGTGAAGCCTGGAGGGCGCAGGCAGAAGAAGCAGAAGAAGGAGAAGGAGAAGGTGAAGTCTGGAGTGTGAAGCAGATGAAACAGAAGAAGGAGAAGGAGAAGGTGAAGACTGGAGGTGAATCAGAAGAAGTAGAAGAAGGAGAAGGAGAAGGTGAAGTCTGGAGGGTGAATCAGAAGAAGTAGAAGAAGGAGAAGGAGAAGTTGAAGTCTGAGGGTGGAATCAGAAGAAGCAGAAGAAGGAGAAGGAGAAGGTGAAGTCTGGAGGGTGAATCAGAAGAAGCAGAAGAAGGAAGAGGAGAAGATGAAGTCTGGAGGGTGAATCAGAAGAAGTAGAAGAAGGAGAAGGAGAAGGTGAAGTCTGGAGGGTGAATCAGAACAAGTAGAAGAAGGAGAAGGAGAAGATGAAGTCTGGAGGGTGAATCAGAAGAAAGAGAAGAAGGACAAGGAGAAGGTGAAGTCTGGAGGGTGAATCAGAAGAAGTAGAAGAAGGAGAAGGAAGAAAGTGTAGTCTGGAGGGTGAATCAGAAGAAGTAGACGAAGGAGAAGGAGAAGGTGAAGTCTGGAGGGTGAATCAGAAGAAGCAGAAGAAGGAGAAGGAGAAGGTGAAGTCTGGAGGGTGAATCAGAAGAAGTAGAAGAAGGAGAAGGAGAAGGTGAAGTCTGGAGGGTGAATCAGAAGAAGCAGAAGAAAGAGAAGGAGAAGGTGAAGTCTGGAGGGTGAATCAGAAGAAGTAGAAGAAGGAGAAGGAGAAGGTGAAGTCTGGAGGGTGAATCAGAAGAAGCAGAAGAAGGAGAAGGAGAAGGTGAAGTCTGGAGGGTGAATCAGAAGAAGCAGAAGAAGGAGAAGGAAAAGGTGAAGTCTGGAGGGTGAATCAGAAGAAGCAGAAGAAGGAGAGGAGAAGGTGAAGTCTGGAGGGTGAATCAGAAGAAGCAGAATAAGGAGAAGGAGAGGTGAAGTCTGGAGGGTGAATCAGAAGAAGCAGAAGAAGGAGAAGGAGAAGGTGAAGTCTGGAGGTGAATCAGAAGAAGTAGAAGAAAGGAGAAGGAGAAGGTGAAGTCTGGAGGGTGAAGCAGAAGAAGTAGAAGAAGGAGAAGGAGAAGGTGAAGTCAGGAGGGTGAATCAGAAGAAGCAGAAGAAGGAGAAGGAGAAGGTGAAGTCTGGAGGGTGAATCAGAAGAATCAGAAGAAGGAGAAGGAGAAGATGAAGTCTGGAGGGTGAATCAGAAGAAGCAGAAGAAAGAGAAGGAGAAGGTGAAGTCTGGAGGGTGAAGCAGAAGAAACAGAAGAAGGAGAAGGAGTAGGTGAAGACTGGAGGGTGATCAGAAGAAGTAGAAGAAGGAGAAGGAGAAGGTGAAGTCTGGAGGGTGAATCAGAAGAAGCAGAAGAAGGAGAAGGAGAAGGTGAAGTTAGGAGGGTGAATCAGAAGAAGCAGAAGAAGGAGAAGGAGCAGGTGAAGTCAGGGGGTGAAGCAGAAGAAGTAGAAGAAGGAGAAGGAGAAGGTGAAGTCAGGACGGTGAAGCAGAAGAAGCAGAAGAAGGAGAAGGAGAAGGTGAAGTCTGGAGGGTGAAGCAGAAGAAGCAGAAGAAGGAGAAGGAGAGGGTGAAGTCTGGAGGGTGAATCAGAAGAAGTAGAAGAAGGAGAAGGAGAAGGTGAAGTCAGGAGAGTGAAGCAGAAGAAGCAGAAGAAGGAGAAGGAGAAGGTGAAGTCTGGAGGGCGAAGCAGAAGAAGCAGAAGAAGGAGAAGGAGATGGTGAAGTCTGGAGGGTGAAGCAGAAGAAGCAGAATAAGGAGAAGGAGTAGGTGAAGTCTGGAGGGTGAATCAGAAGAAGTAGAAGAAGGAGAAGGATAAGGTGAAGGTCAGGAGGGTGAAGCAGAAGAAGCAGAAGAAGGAGAAGGAGAAGGTGAAGTCTGGTGGGTGAAGCAGAAGAAGCAGAAGAAGGAAGAAGGAGAAGGTGAAGTCTGGAGGGTGAAGCAGAAGAAGCAGAAGAAGGAGAAGGAGAAGGTGAAGTCAGGAGGGTGGATCAGAAGAAGTAGAAGAAGGAGAAGGAGAAGGTGAAGTCTGGAGGGTGAATCAGAAGAAGCAGAAGAAGGAGAAGGAGAAGGTGAAGTCTGGAGGGCGCAGCAGAAGAAGCAGAAGAAGGAGAAAGAGAAGGTGAAGTCTGGAGGGTGAAGCAGAAGAAGCAGAAGAAGGAGAAGGAGAGGGTGAAGTCTGGAGGGTGAATCAGAAGAAGTGGAAGAAGGAGAAGGAGAAGGTGAAGTCAGGAGAGTGAAGCAGAAGAAGCAGAAGAAGGAGAAGGAGAAGGTGAAGTCTGGAGGGCGAAGCAGAAGAAGCAGAAGAAGGAGAAGGAGAAGGTGAAGTCTGGAGGGTGAAGCAGAAGAAGCAGAAGAAGGAGAAGGAGTAGGTGAAGTCTGGAGGGTGAATCAGAAGAAGTAGAAGAAGGAGAAGGAGAAGGTGAAGTCAGGAGGGTGAAGCAGAAGAAGCAGAAGAAGGAGAAGGAGAAGGTGAAGTCTGGAGGGTGAAGCAGAAGAAGCAGAAGAAGGAGAAGGAGAAGGTGAAGTCTGGAGGGTGAATCAG